>NC_035436.2:44384269-44692394 GCF_002127325.2 Helianthus annuus | reverse complement strand
CTTGATCAATCACTTTATTCCTCTGCGTTTACTTATCAAATTTCGGGACGAAATTTCTTTCAAGTTGGGGATGATGTGACAATCCGAACTTCCAAGGTTAGTGTTTCTCGATTCCTCGACCCCTAGCTTGCATGGATACGTTTTACACTCCCCTATTTATTATCTAAAAACATGTTGCATTAAATTCTAATGGGTTTGGGGATTTCAATTACAACAATTAGATAAATCACATTACATATTACGTTTTGTATCAAGCCTCATTGAACAAATCACATCATCGGCCCACACTTAAATCCGGCCCACACCCCTTGAGCCATCATCCATGACTTACGTATATCTTTAGATATTCTGTTTGTCTTTGAATGATTGCAACATCACAACAAACCTAGCATTCTTTATCCTCTCCTTTGGAACCAGCGGAATCATCATCATCCGAAGCACTTCCTCCTCGCATCTAGGCACCTGGTATTTCGGGTTAGTATGTTCATTAGGTATTCATGCAGTTCTGTCGAGTATGTGTGTGAGTATGTTTCGATTCATCTTGTGTCGCAAATTATACAAAGAATAACCTCAACTGTAGGAAGTGATTATGTGAATTATTATCAATATGTATGCTTGTTTGCAACGTGGTTGTTGAATACTTTAAATCGACAAGAACTGGTGGTGTTATGTTCATGGTATTATGTCCGATTGCATGTATGTTTAGGATGATTATGTGTGATTAATGCCTAATTGGTTAGTATATTAAACCCTTGTATTAATTTGTTTGTGGTTCTTGTCGATGGCATGAACATATGATTACATGTAATGATAATATAAAGTAGGGCGGTCCAATGGTATCATTTGGTGCACAGGTTTTGTATGTATCTAACAGTGAAATCGAGATGATCTATGCATGAAAATGTCTTGATTGGACCGAACATAAAATGATAATGCATGAATGGTGTGGTTACCTATGATAGTGGTCATATTTAGTTAGTAGGTTTGATGAAATCGAATGATGAGAGGGCTGTGTATATATAAATTCATGATTTGATGCTTATGTCAGATGACTATAATTTATTGAAATTAATATGGGCACCATGTGGGTTGTAACCTTGATTTAATAAAAACCATGTCCATATTCTAATAATGATGTTCATTAATAGTCAAGTAGTCTGATTACATTCACAATTTTTCAAGATATTCACGTGATAAAAGTTTGGTCCTATGAACATTCATTGCATTTAATGAAAGTTATGGAGATCATGTGGACATTCATTTCATTAGAAAGTTGTTTCAGTCAAGGATATTAAGTATTCACTTCATTCGAAAGTTTGTTTTAATATATATGGCAATTATAGAAATAAGTCTCAAATTAATTATTAATAAAACTAAGAAAATCAAATGAATAGACCTCCTTTTGCCATGTGTTACACATTTTTGCAAATTATAACTGTCGGTGTCCTAACTCACCCGAGTTGTGGTGTTAGTGAGTTAAATAAGGTGTAGAATAGGTGGACACTGTGGTTACGTGATAACCCCACTATCTAAGATTGAGAACTTTGGCTTGGTTGTAAAGACAGAACATTTCTCTATTGTTAATTGTTAAGTGAAAGCACATAAAATGTGAACTTATATGAGTATTGGGTATGTGTTACATGTTAACAGTGATAGTTGTGTCAGATGCAAACTGTGTACAAATATGTGACCTGAATGATTGTAAAACTGATATTGTTGGCAACCATTGTTGGAAACATGAACTTGAGACATAAACGTGCATGAGATCTAAATGCTTGTTACGTGTTATGTGACAATGGTTTTACGTGTGACTTGTTGAATACTTGAATCGGATACGTGTTTACGAAACTGACTGTCTGTCACACCCCCAAATTCCACCCGCGGATAACACCCGCTTCGAGGGCGTGACTGACCAGGATCCAGCCACCAATTATACTGAATAATTAAATTGATAACAAAAGTAATACTTACTAACCATAAGATTAGCAAATATCAAGTTCAGAGTTTAAGGGTTCAAGTTCAAACAGTAATGAGTAGCGGAAGCATAAATAAACAGTTTTAAACAATGTTCATAAGGTAAGCATGATAAATGCCCAACACACGGGCAGGCGACCACTACACATCCCAAGCAGCTACTCCAGTCACTGGCCACCTGCAAAGCATGCAGTAAGGGGGTCAACAATAATGCTGAGTGAGTTCACTAGTTGTCCAGTTTTAATTACCAAAAACTTGTTTCACCAGTTAATTTATCCGTTTATACATGCCATGGGGAGCTATCCCAAAAGTTAGCGACTAAACTGTTTTTCCAATACCGAACACTAGGTAACCGTTTGCGTTTCCGCAGGATGCCCCGATGTCAATGTTCTATCATCATTGACGGATGCCTGAGTACATTAGTTCACGACCGATCCCATACCATGGCACGGTGTGAGGCTGGTAAGACCTAAATAGCGCTATCAACTAATAACCCGTTCGCCTGGCCCCGGCGACTAATCGGTATTATGTAGTAGGGACTTGAGTGATAGAGTTGCGTTTAGTGCCGTTGGTTGCATTCCGTATAAACAGTAATTAACTAAAAAGGTTTCCCAACACAAGGGAAGGTAAAGTAAGTTTGTTCCCAGTAACTAGGGAAGGAATGTAAATGGTATCCCCTTTACAAGGGGATAGGGTTGTTCTAGTCTCGTGTCCCAAACCACCGGGACGCATGCTTTTAAGTTGTGAACTCACCTTGGGTTGCTCGGTAGATTAAATACCCGGTCAAGTATGTTGGTCACCACGTCCTAATATGGTTACCAAATATGGGTCAAGTCGGGTACTAGTAAACACATAGTGAACACGTATGGCAATACACATAGCAAACACGTATAACATGCAATACACAAACAGTTGGGTTATTGGGTCGGCCCTAAACATATAATCAGCAGTAACAAACATGCAGTCCGGTCAGCAGAAAGCCCAACAGTCAAAAGCCCAATAACCCTAAAACAGTCCAGTCGAGACAAGAGTGACTCGCAACCGAGGTTGCGACTCGCAACCGAGGTCTCGGTCCGTCACGTTTTGATTACGAGTCGCAACCAGAGGTTACGACTCGCAACCAGCAGTTCCGACTCAGTAGCAGTGGTTACGACTCGCAACCGGATTCGATACGCGTTGATTACGACTCGCAACCGGGAGGTCTCGACAAATCCTGCTGTGGTCTCGAGTCGCAACCAAAGGTTCCGACTCGCAACCGTGATTACGTGCACAGAAATCCTTCTAGAACCTGCAAACAGTACTGGCCAATAGAATTGCAATTTCATGAAATCAGATTGTACTATGCCACTAAAACATGTTTTCTTGTCTAACCCTTGTCTAAAATGGATCAAACACACATATTTTTGAATATACAAACCATCTTCAAACTGTTCATCATATAATCAAACAATATTCAAACCACATTCATCATTTATAACCCAAAACCATGCATAAAACCATCTAACCAACCCTTATCAACAACCGAATAACAAAACTATTTAACCAACGAAATATAGCAAGCCGGATAACACACAATTCATGAACATTCAACCTTAAATCATGCATAAATCCTTACAACTAGCAACGATTTAATCAAACTCCAATATCTAACCGGATAATCATAGCAAACAACACATACATGATTGTGATCTTTAGGTCCTAATTGCATCAATCGGATAACATAACAAGAGGCTACAAGCATCATTTAGTAACAAGCAAAGCAAAACAACTTGTAGAAATATTCATGCTAACCGGTTAGAAGTAGTGGTCCAAGAATTCGATAAACTAAGCTCCGAAAGATGATCTTGAGCTTGAATCCGCGAGCCTTGATGCTATGGTTTGAGCCGAGAGAGATGAGATGGTGAGGAAGTGATCTTGGTTGCTAGAATTCTTAGGGTTTTTAGTGAGAGAGATGAGAGGAGAGTATGAGAGTGTTGTGAGAGGAGTGTTGTAAAAATGGTTAAGGGAGGGGTGGGTTGGTTTATATAGGATTTCGAGTGGGTTAGGGTGTGGTTGCGATGTGGGTTTCTCGGTCACAAGGCCCAACCGGCCCAACATAAAATGCTCACTCGAGACTAAGCGGTCTCGAGTCGGGTCTCGAGTGTATTCAAGGTTCCGGCTCATCTCACTTATATACATACATGCCTACATATATATATATATATACGTACACATAACATGATATAACAGATAATTCATCGTTTTCATTTAATAAAATACGTACACGAAACGTTACATCAAGAAAGTTTCCCGGGAAAGTCCGAAGTGTCACATTATCCCCAAGTTTTAGGAACTTTCGTCCCGAAAGTTAAGGCAGCCACTGTCAAGCTAGTGTGAAATGAAAGCGTTTCAACGAGGTGTCACATCATCCCCCCGTTAGTTTGGAATTTCGTCCCGAAATTCGGCTGTAGCTTCAGTGCTGGGGTTTTCGTTTGGGAACAACTGGGGATACTTGTGCTTCATCTGGTCTTCCCGCTCCCAGGTATACTCTGGGCCACGTCGCGAGTTCCAACGGACTCGTACAAGAGGTATCTGGCTACGTTTGAGGATTTTGATCTCTCGGTCAATGATCTCAATCGGTTCCTCAGTAAAGTGTAGCTGTTCATCAATAGTTAGTTCCTTGAAAGGAATCACAAGTGTTTCATCCGACAAACACTTCTTCAGGTTGGATACGTGAAATACGTTATGTACCGCACTCAGTTCCTCAGGCAGGTTCAATCTATAAGCAACCTTACCGATCTTCTCGGTAATTTCGAATGGTCCAATGTATCGTGGATTAAGCTTGCCCCGTTTACCAAAGCGAACCACACCCTTCCAGGGTGAGACTTTAAGTAGAACCCGGTCACCGACCTGGAATTCCAATGGCTTCCTACGCTTATCAGCGTAGCTCTTCTGACGGTCACGAGCTGCCGCCATGCGTTGTCTGATCTGGGCAATCTTTTCCGTTGTATCCACCACCATCTCTGGGCCCGTGATTTGACTATCACCGATTTCCGCCCAGCAGAGAGGTGACCGGCATTTACGACCGTACAATGCCTCAAAAGGTGCTGCCTGAATACTAGTGTGGTAGCTGTTGTTGTAGGAGAACTCTACTAGCGGTAGATGCTTCTCCCAGTTCTTGCCAAAATCGATCACACACGCCCTAAGCATGTCTTCTAGAGTCTGGATGGTGCGTTCGGACTGTCCATCCGTTTGCGGGTGATATGCGGTGCTCATGTCCAGACGTGAGCCAAAGGATTTGTGCATAGCTTGCCACAATTCCGAAGTAAAGCGAGCGTCTCGGTCGGAAATAATTGAGGTTGGCACTCCGTGCCTCGAAACTACTTCCTTTAAGTAAATCTCCGCCAAGGTAGAAAACTTGTCCGTTTCCTTAATAGCCAGAAAGTGTGCGGACTTGGTCAATCGATCTACTATTACCCAGATAGTATCATTTCCGCGTTGAGACCTAGGTAGCCCTGTAACAAAATCCATGGAAATTTGCTCCCATTTCCATTTCGGGATTTCGGGTTGTTGGAGTAGACCTGCTGGCTTCTGGTATTCTGTCTTGACTCTTGCGCAAGTCAAACATTTGCTGACGTATGTTGCTATGTGGGCCTTCATACCAGGCCACCAATACGTAGTCTTCAAGTCGTGGTACATCTTGTCCGAACCAGGATGTACTGAGTAGCGGGACTTGTGGGCTTCGTCCATCACTAGTTCTCGTAAATCTCCATAGAGAGGAACCCAAATGCGCCCTATTACATAGTAAGCACCATCTTCTTTTTGTTCTAGTTGCTGCCTCGACCCTCGCAGAGACTCAGCCCTGATGTTTTCCGGTTTCAATGCTTCAACTTGAGCATTTCGGATCTGGGTAGGGAGGTTAGACTGGATGGTAAGTTGCAATGCTCGCACGCGCTTCGGTATAGTGTCCTTTCGACTGAGGGCGTCCGCCACGACATTGGCCTTGCCCGGATGGTATTTGATGGCGCATTCGTAGTCATTCAAGAGTTCGATCCATCGACGTTGTCGCATGTTCAATTCCTTTTGCCTAAAGATATGCTCGAGGCTCCTGTGATCGGTGTAAATTGTGCACTTGGTACCGTACAGGTAATGTCTCCATATCTTAAGAGCAAAAACCACTGCTCCCAGTTCCAAATCATGCGTCGTGTAGTTCTTTTCGTGCGTCTTGAGTTGTCGTGAGGCGTAAGCAATGACTTTCTCGCGTTGCATCAACACGCAACCGAGCCCATGAATAGATGCATCGCAGTAAACCACGAAGTCGTCAGTGCCTTCAGGTAACGAGAGAATAGGAGCGCTACAGAGGTTATCCTTAAGCCTCTGAAAAGCAGATTCCTGTGCTTCATTCCACTTGTAGGCGATGCCTTTCTGAGTGAGTATAGTGAGGGGTTGTGCAATCTTTGAGAATCCCTGAATGAATCTGCGGTAGTAACCTGCCAATCCCAAGAATTGGCGAACTTCAGTGGGAGTCTTAGGTGTAGGCCAGTTCTTTATCGATTCGATCTTAGCTGGGTCGACATGAATTCCGTTCTTATTAACTACATGGCCGAGGAAATGGACTTCTCGAAGCCAGAAGTCACATTTAGTGAATTTGGCGTACAGCTGCTCGTTGCGAAGGAGTTCCAGAATAAGGCGTAGGTGTTGTTCATGCTCCTCTTGACTTTTCGAGTAAATCAGGATGTCGTCGATAAACACAATCACGAATTTATCGAGGTAAGGCTTACATACGCGGTTCATAAGATCCATGAACACTGCCGGCGCGTTGGTCATTTCGAAAGGCATAACGAGAAATTCATAGTGACCATAACGGGTCCTAAATGCAGTCTTAGAGATGTCTTCATTACGAACTCTCAGCTGATGATAGCCTGATCGCAGGTCAATCTTAGAATAGTAGCTCGATCCTTGCAACTGATCGAATAGGTCGTCGATACGCGGGAGAGGGTAACGATTCTTGATGGTAACCTTGTTCAACTCACGATAGTCGATGCACATTCGGAATGTGCCATCCTTCTTCTTGACAAAGAGTACTGGTGCTCCCCAGGGTGATGAACTAGGACGGATAAATCCTTTATCCAATAGTTCTTGTAGTTGCGTCGAGAGTTCTTTCAGTTCTGCAGGGGCTAGACGGTAAGGTGCACGAGCTATGGGTGCTGCTCTGGGAGCTAGCTCGATTTGGAATTCGACCTGACGGTGGGGAGGGAGTCCAGGTAGTTCCTCAGGAAATACCTCGGGATAATCACGTACTACAGGAAAATCTTCAATCCTCTTTTCCTTTTCGTGGGTGCTGGTGACAAGTGCTAGGATAGCGGTGTGCCCTTTTTGTAAACACTTCTGGGCCTTTAGGAGCGAGATAATGCCTGTAACTTCACCACCTTTGTTGCCCTTGATGATGAGGGGTTGGCCAGAACGACGAGGTATACGAACTGCTTTCTCTTGACAGAGGATCTCAGCGCGATGTTTGGATAACCAATCCATACCAATGACGACGTCGAAGCTTCCGAGCTTGATAGGGAAAAGATCGATACTAAACGTGTGGCCAGACAATTCTAGTGTACAGTCGTGGATCATGTGCGTGGCCTCGATGTTCTTACCATTAGCTATCTCGACGATGTGCTTAGAACTTAATAATGCGGGCGAGTGCTTAAGTTTCTTACTAATGCGAAGGGACACATAACTGGCATCGGCACCGGAATCAAATAACACAGAAACATAACGATCATCAAGTAGGAACTTACCCGCCACGACGTTGGGATCGTTCCTTGCTTCTCCAGCTCCAATCACGAAAGCTCTTCCCCTTGCACCATTCCCAGCATTGTTGTTTTGCTCATTGTTCCCAGCTCCCTGATTGTTGTTGCGATTCTGATTCAGTTCAGGGCAATCCTTTCGCATGTGCCCTGTTGCCCCACATTTAAAACATGCCCGGTTGTTTCCCTGCTGCTGTTGCTGTTGGGGTTGTTGCTGATTCTGCCTTGCTGGAAACTGACTTCTGCAATCCTTGGCCTCGTGCCCCATCTTGTGGCATCTCTGACACTGACCCTTGTTGCATGCCCCATTGTGGTGCCTGTTACACTTGTTGCACTTGGGGTAGCTTCCCCGGTAGCCACCCTGTTACTGAGTACCCTTGTTGTTGTCAGTTTTCCTTTGCTGAGCTGGGGCCTGAGTAGAGTTAGCATCTTTGCCCTGATTTCCATCCCACTTTCGTTTACCATCACTAGAAGTTCCTTCCGCAGCACTGATCCTTTTGGGCAACCTGCCCTCCTCCACAGCCTGGTTAGTGAGTTTGTGGGCAAGACGAACCACAGGCTGTATGGCAGTGAGGTTGGCCGAGGTTACATGGCTCCTGATTTCCGGGACTAAACCCTTGATGTACAATTCGATCCTTCGGTACATGGGTCGGGACATGTTTGGACAAAGAGCAGCATAGTCGTTGGACAGCTTGGTGTAGGTCTCAATCTCTGACCCAACCATCTTGAGTTCATAGTACTCGTCCTCGAGTTTGTGGATGTCATCCCTGTGACAGTACTCCTCCTTGATCATATCCTTAAAATCCTCCCACGCAGTAGCGTTTGCAGTCTCCAAACCAAGCATTTGAATTTGCGCCTTCCACCAAGAAAGTGCGCTTCCCTCAAGAGTGCCAGTAGCAAACTTCACCCAATTAGCAGGGGAACACTCGCAGACAGCAAAAACAGCTTCGACCTTCTCGATCCAGTGTAGAAGACCTATGGCACCCTCAGTGCCACTGAATGGAAGAGGCTTGCAGTCCATGAAGGTCTTGAAGGTACAAGCACGTGGTTGCACAGGCGCAGGCTGACCTATAGGGTGAGCTGCGAAAGCTGCAGCCACTGTGTTGAGCAGGTTAGTGAACTGAGCCTGAGTCATGTTGACGTTTCCTCGTCCGCGTCCATTCATTGTCTTCATAACCAGAAAACATAGTATGAGTGTGGTGTCGTAACATAGCGAGAATAAGATAGAAGAGAGAGAGGGCGTATCTATCTAATCAGGCAAACTAGTACGTATAGTAAAGCAGAAAGCATAAGACAATTAAGCAAGTAAATATGGGTCCGAGCTATGAGGTCAGATAAGTCGAGCCTTGCACTTGGAGTGTAGTGTCGTCACGAGTCACGGGTTATAGTCTGGTTTTTCTCAAAAAGATTTTTCCCCTTTTTAAAACCAAGTTCACTATAACCAATGGCTCTGATACCAATCTGTCACACCCCCAAATTCCACCCGCGGATAACACCCGCTTCGAGGGCGTGACTGACCAGGATCCAGCCACCAATTATACTGAATAATTAAATTGATAACAAAAGTAATACTTACTAACCATAAGATTAGAAAATATCAAGTTCAGAGTTTAAGGGTTCAAGTTCAAACAGTAATGAGTAGCGGAAGCATAAATAAACAGTTTTAAACAATGTTCATAAGGTAAGCATGATAAATGCCCAACACACGGGCAGGCGACCACTACACATCCCAAGCAGCTACTCCAGTCACTGGCCACCTGCAAAGCATGCAGTAAGGGGGTCAACAATAATGCTGAGTGAGTTCACTAGTTGTCCAGTTTTAATTACCAAAAACTTGTTTCACCAGTTAATTTATCCGTTTATACATGCCATGGGGAGCTACCCCAAAAGTTAGCGACTAAACTGTTTTTCCAATACCGAACACTAGGTAACCGTTTGCGTTTCCGCAGGATGCCCCGATGTCAATGTTCTATCATCATTGACGGATGCCTGAGCACATTAGTTCACGACCGATCCCATACCATGGCACGGTGTGAGGCTGGTAAGACCTAAATAGCGCTATCAACTAATAACCCGTTCGCCTGGCCCCGGCGACTAATCGGTATTATGTAGTAGGGACTTGAGTGATAGAGTTGCGTTTAGTGCCGTTGGTTGCATTCCGTATAAACAGTAATTAACTAAAAAGGTTTCCCAACACAAGGGAAGGTAAAGTAAGTTTGTTCCCAGTAACTAGGGAAGGAATGTAAATGGTATCCCCTTTACAAGGGGATAGGGTTGTTCTAGTCTCGTGTCCCAAACCACCGGGACGCATGCTTTTAAGTTGTGAACTCACCTTGGGTTGCTCGGTAGATTAAATACCCGGTCAAGTATGTTGGTCACCACGTCCTAATATGGTTACCAAATATGGGTCAAGTCGGGTACTAGTAAACACAAAGTGAACACGTATGGCAATACACATAGCAAACACGTATAACATCCAATACACAAACAGTTGGGTTATTGGGTCGGCCCTAAACATATAATCAGCAGTAACAAACATGCAGTCCGGTCAGCAGAAAGCCCAACAGTCAAAAGCCCAATAACCCTAAAACAGTCCAGTCGAGACAAGAGTGACTCGCAACCGAGGTTGCGACTCGCAACCGAGGTCTCGGTCCGTCACGTTTTGATTACGAGTCGCAACCAGAGGTTACGACTCGCAACCAGCAGTTCCGACTCAGTAGCAGTGGTTACGACTCGCAACCGGATTCGATACGCGTTGATTACGACTCGCAACCGGGAGGTCTCGACAAATCCTGCTGTGGTCTCGAGTCGCAACCAAAGGTTCCGACTCGCAACCGTGATTACGTGCACAGAAATCCTTCTAGAACCTGCAAACAGTACTGGCCAATAGAATTGCAATTTCATGAAATCAGATTGTACTATGCCACTAAAACATGTTTTCTTGTCTAACCCTTGTCTAAAATGGATCAAACACACATATTTTTGAATATACAAACCATCTTCAAACTGTTCATCATATAATCAAACAATATTCAAACCACATTCATCATTTATAACCCAAAACCATGCACAAAACCATCTAACCAACCCTTATCAACAACCGAATAACAAAACTATTTAACCAACGAAATATAGCAAGCCGGATAACACACAATTCATGAACATTCAACCTTAAATCATGCATAAATCCTTACAACTAGCAACGATTTAATCAAACTCCAATATCTAACCGGATAATCATAGCAAACAACACATACATGATTGTGATCTTTAGGTCCTAATTGCATCAATCGGATAACATAACAAGAGGCTACAAGCATCATTTAGTAACAAGCAAAGCAAAACAACTTGTAGAAATATTCATGCTAACCGGTTAGAAGTAGTGGTCCAAGAATTCGATAAACTAAGCTCCGAAAGATGATCTTGAGCTTGAATCCGCGAGCCTTGATGCTATGGTTTGACCCGAGAGAGATGAGATGGTGAGGAAGTGATCTTGGTTGCTAGAATTCTTAGGGTTTTTAGTGAGAGAGATGAGAGGAGAGTATGAGAGTGTTGTGAGAGGAGTGTTGTAAAAATGGTTAAGGGAGGGGTGGGTTGGTTTATATAGGATTTCGAGTGGGTTAGGGTGTGGTTGCGATGTGGGTTTCTCGGTCACAAGGCCCAACCGGCCCAACAGAAAATGCTCACTCGAGACTAAGCGGTCTCGAGTCGGGTCTCGAGTGTATTCAAGGTTCCGGCTCATCTCACTTATATACATACACGCCTACATATATATATATATATATATATATATATATATACGTACACATAACATGATATAACAGATAATTCATCGTTTTCATTTAATAAAATACGTACACGAAACGTTACATCAAGAAAGTTTCCCGGGAAAGTCCGAAGTGTCACACTGTCTTTGGTAATCACGGTAGGGTATGGTTGATCACTGTGAAACAAAGTAATAAAACATACCGAGCAAATCTAAGGTGAGTTCACTGCACTTTTCTGAGCATGCGTCCCGGTGGTTTGGGACATCTGGTAAACGTTTCTAAAGGGAACACTGGGTAAACTGTTTATTTGGGATGTTGGTTATTGAACACAGTATAAATCATGTAAGACCCCATACATCTACCGTGTTGCTGAAGAAGCAACGAGGTATTTAGTTGATAGCGCTATTGGGTTTGGCACCCTCACACCGGGCCGAAAGGACGGGCGTGAACTAATTACCTGGACTTCATAACCAATGCCTAGTTAGAGGCATTGGGGTTGGGCATTCACATCGTGTACATATAAGACCCCTTACATCTATTCAAGGTTGTTTGATACCTTGACCTCATGACCAATGCCTAAATGGAGGCATTGGGGTTGGGCATTCACATCTAGTCGCCACATGCGGTAATCGAGTTAATAACAACATCAAATCAAAACGTTGAACTGTTTTATACACATATTTGGTAACTAAACTCGGTAACAAAACTTTGAACTCACCAGCGTCGTCGGACACACTTGTCTGCATGCTTGTAGGTCGTTAGATGTCTTGGATTGGAACTTGCTGTCTGGAGTGGCTGGAGCGGTCATGGGTCGACTGGATGGATTCTTATTACTGATTTCTTGATACTACATTTTGGTTTTGAAACTGTTTAACTTTGCTTCCGCTGAACACTTTGGTTTTCACTTAACTTGTTGATGGTATTTTTATTAATAATTGAGAACTATATTCTGAAACATGTATGGGTTCAATGTAATTAGTGGCTCATTGTTGGTACGTCACACGCCTATCAGGGACACTCCCTAAGTGGTATTTTGGGGGTGTGACAAAGATCCCTCCGTCATTCATGTCTCGGCCCATGACCACTTCATTACTGGTCATCCCGTTGGTAGCACACCATGACTCCGATCCTTGACGATGCGCCTCTTGTGGACATTCCTTCCGAAGTTTGGTTACTCAACGAACAATGGATAATGATATTGAAGTGATATTGATGGTCCTTCCGATAACACCCATGGTGACGGAAAGTTAGACGAGAACACTCTTACTAATTGCACATTTTGAGATCCCTGTTGTCAAGCTACCCTCTGATTCTAGCATATATTCGATTTCAGACTCCTTTGAGTCTGTGACATCTGCAGCCTTACAGATAGCCGGATTACAGCTCTCTACTACTGACGCAGACAACGATGACGTGACTGCTGCACTATCACCTACTCAAGGCACCACACCGTTACACGACCCAGAGCTTGCTCCTGAGCTAGCTTCTACACCTTATGGGTCAGCTTGATGTCGCACTTGCTGAACCTGCACCTTTACTTGATCGTGACCCTGTTTCTTTTGGTTTACCAGTCATTGCACCCCCCTATATCTGACCCAGTACCTACACCTGACGATCTCCTTATTGGTTGAGACGTTTGTTTTTGCACCCACAACCCATGATGTTGCTCCTTTCCCCTATGAAGACCGACGTCCATTGCACCAACGTGCCGATCGCTTTCTTTCAAGACATACCTGCATCCCGGAAAGGTGCCCCAGGTAAGTACCCACGTAACAATCATTTTGCTACAGCAGCATTTTCTACGGCCTTACGGGCCGCACCATTTACTACTTTCACTAGACGAGCCGATTTGATGGTTCCTATAATACACTATACTTTAGACCCTTGCCATCCCTCACATTATGGAGGCCACACATGAGATGAGTTGCTCCTGTAACATCAACTGCAGTTTGAGGATATGAGTCGCAGAATGTTGGAGCTTGAGCTGACACCACAATTGGCAACTTCAAATGCAAAACATTACATAACCGAAAACATGCTTTAAGTGCTTACATCACAAGAAAGAATATTGTCTGAAAAGTTTATGTAAGACACCCCGTCCTCCACCCTGTCTATTGCCAGCATACCTGGATCCACCACATACCTCAAGATTCCTTTTGCGCTCTTGACCGTTACTATTACATCGTTCCCAGGATTCTGATGCTCGTTTCCTTACTGTCAAGCAGCAGATCAGCTAGTTACTTCGATGTATATACAAGCTCGAGGAGGGATTCACGCACGCCGGCAGTTTACTTTTCTTTACTCCTTCACCTCAGTCACCAGTATAGTTGGTGTCTGGATTACGCGGATTGCATTACGGTTGGGTAGAGACACCAAGATTGTGGAGATTTTTGAAGACCACATCTGACTACGTAATTTTGATGCACTAATATATTTAATGGGCCAGGGTAGGGTGACCCTGTGTCCCTGTTAATGTAATACATTTTATAGGACAATGTAATTGTGGCCAGGGGATAATGAGAAGTCAATCATCATTAAGCATGTGGCAATACCTTGTGATCAGCGACCAACGAGAGCTCCGTCGCTATGTCTTCGTCAAGCACGTTATTGATCTATATGTGTGTGCTATAATTATAATGCTACGTGCTTACTTGCTAAGCTCACATTAAACATAATTGCCGAATTACTTGGTTATACTATGATTATACTTTTGCTTGATTGGTTGGTATGATAACCTAATATGTGTATGTGCACATGATTTTTAAACAACTATATGCACTCCCCGAACGGATAAGACCTGACCTAACCAATCTTCTCTTCAGAAGATGTCGATACCAGGGAACGTTGATACCAACAACCCTCTGCCGACAACAGCAGAGTCAGAACTACAAGGGCGCATCTCGCAAGCCATTGCACAACTCGAGGCCCTTCGCTCCGTACACGGCGGAGGTACCTCAGGAAATAACCCACCCAGCGGCTGCACTTACGAGCAGTTCTTGAACCATAAACCTCGAGAATTCGACGACATTGGGGGTGCCTTAGCTTTTGTGCGTTGGGTGGAGAAGATGGATTCTGTTCTACGATTGAGCAAATGTGACCCCGAACATCAGGTCATGTATATAGCTGGGCTATTGGTAGATGGGGCTCTGTCATGGTGGAACCTTCAAGTTCAGACAATGGGCGAGGCCGCTGCGTATGCTATGACGTGGGATGAACTGAAAGAGATGATGCGTAAGAGATATTGCTCTAGGGTAGAAGTCCAGAAGTTGGAAACTAAATTCTGGAATTTGAAAATGGAAGGTCCAAAGATAGCTGAATACGTGCAGAGATTTGGCGAATTATCACAAGTTGCATCGCGTTTGGTAGAACCAAAACCTAGGAAGATCGAGCGTTTCATAGGGGGATTGGCACCTCAGATTCTAAGCCTGGTAACAACATCTAAACCTTCAACGATCACCGAGGCTATCAGCATAAGCGTGGCACTCACTGAAGAAGCAATTAGACAAGAAAATTTTCTAGCATGGAAGAGAAAGAGGAGACTCCTGTAGAGTCATCTGGAGATAACAAGAGAAAGCTCGCAAATTTCAAAATGATTACTCGGGCGAGTAATAAGAAGAAGGCCAAAAAGGGGAAAGACTACATGGGTATCCTACCTAAGTGCGACAATTGTCTACGTTATCATGTCGGGCGATGTAAATATGGAAAATGTGATAACTGTGGTAAAAGAGGGCATCCCAAGGAGACCTGTAGACAAGGCATTGAAAGTGGAAATGAAGGTCAAGATGATAGCAAGAATCACGGAGGAAACAACAACAACGACGAAGGCAGGATGAGTGACAAACAAAAACATGCTCAAGGTTGTCTTAACTGTGGAAGCAAGAAGCATTTCAGAAATACTGCCCTAAGAAGAACCGGGCACAAGGATAAAAGCTCAGTAGCAGAGCTAGGGGAGCACGCCAGGAACCCAAGCGTGAATATCGATACGTCCCATATTACTCAACTTTATGCATTGGCGCTACTAGATACTGTTGCAAATTTTAGCCTCGCATCTCTAAAGTTGAGAGTATGTTTGGTTTTGTAGTAAGTAAGTTAGATAACCCGCACTCGATAGGACTAGTTAATGGGAAGCCAGTAGAAGCCAACGAAGTAACCGGAAACGGCAAGACAGAACCCAGAGAGCGTGAGTTTACGCTTGATCTACTGCCAGTGAAACTGGGAGACTTCAACAAGGTAGTTGGATGGATTGGTTGACAAATGAATCAATAGGAGATTGACATCTGCACCGCGAAGGCGAACGAAGAAACAATCTTGACTCATGAAGTGGGATACGCCTCTGCAAATTACAAATTGCTTGAAGGCACGAAGGATGTTGCATAAAGAATGCGTTGTTTCCTTGGCTCATGTCGGGGACAAGGGGGCCGAAGAACTAAAACTCGAAGATTACCCCGCGATCAGAGAATATCCTAAAGTCTTCCTCTAAGACTTGCCGGAATCATCTCCTCAACAATTAATCGAATCTCTCATCGATTTAATTCCAGGCACCGTACCTGTAGTCGATGCATCGTAACGACTTACATTTTCAGAGATGCAAGGACTGACAGTGCACCCTCAGTGGTTGATAGAGAAGGAAGATAACAGACCAAAGTTTCCGTTTTGGATAACCTCAGTTCTGCTCGTCAAAAGAAAGGACGATGACTTACAACTGACCGGGAGTCGGACGAGCTAGCCAACCAGAGTCGGTGGCTCTTGCTAAGGATTGACGAATTATTTATTTTACTAACTGTGAGGATCCGACTACTATTACACGATTGATTGACGATCGGGTGTTATTGGCGGCAAATTCAGGAAGAAAATATACCGAGGGGAAATTGTGGGACAATAACTTGTTTTAACATGCACAAGAATGGTGTTTCCTACACGACGCACAAAACGATTCTACACCAAATACGAAACTTTGAGAAACTAGAAAACATGTACTTAGGACCGTTGAGAACCCAGGATCAAATTCACAAAGGTTGTTACTTAGGAACCGCATCTGTTAACTCAAACAGACACCATTAACCTGACATATATGCCAGTTCGGTTGACCAAACAGAGAGTACTTGAATTTCTTTTACCTCTAGCAAGTAGATGTTTGCACCTCTACTCCCCTTTAATGGTAGTTGCATCACAATAATTTTCTCGCTGAGAGCGAACACACATTTGTTTCGATATCTGGTCATTTCTTCATTTTTAGAAGATACTCATTTCTCCTTTTCTTGGAAACTTACTTTTCACACATGCACCATTTGCTACGCGTGCGACTTCATTTCATTTCAAACGCTTCATTGAAGTTCAAATATTATGTTGCTAAGTCTGAGTACTGAATGGTGAATACGAACGACCTACATTATTGTGACTGTTGACTCTTTTGCTATCAAGTCAACACACCCTCTTGAAACTTCATTTATTTCAGGTTACATTCATGGTTTATCTTTGCGACCATGCCGAGATTCCTTTGTTGATACATACGGTTATTGTCGGGTTACACTAAAACCACGTTCAATTGCTTGAACTTATCCACTTCGCATATTCAGTTTTAGACGTCCTATGATGTATTGGGAGCATCATATTCAAATATTTTTGCAAAGATTCTTTCATTTCAAGTCGTAGCAGGTTCGTTTGGTCTATGACTCCACTAATTCGTTTGATTGATTTCGATACCTTGTGGGAATACTTTCACAAATTGAAGCCTACGCTAAGTTGATTACGCACCTCATACACGGATTTAATTGTTTATTTATTGACTTGCTCTAAATCCGTTTTGTTTATCACAATCAGAGCAGTCTCAACACAGTTATGTGTTGAGACAAGGGTATATAGATTCATTTCATACCACGGTGTACCCCCTAACGATTCCGTTGTTATAAATTGAATACCCTGCAGTACTTATTGCTTTCTCACCCTCGATTAACAACAGTGACAAACTCTATGACATTGTGGAAACTAAAACTCTAGGCTTGTTTCGGTACATGTTCATTTGATTTCCAATACGGTGAACTTGTTCAGTCACCACTATACATATTCCCTTACAAACTTGTAGCTTGTGCTAATCGTGGTCAACCGTTTCACACAAAACTGCATATAGTTTCGTTTGACTTGTCATCTAAACATTTTAGATGCAACTACAAATCACGACAATGACACACCAGATTCACTTGTAATTCATTCGGTGTACTTTCAAAATTTAAGAATGTCAACATACTAAACCTTACCATTCATTTATTCGAAAGTAGACATATCATTTTCATATTCAAGTTGTTGATTTTGAATTCATATAGCGGATGCTATGGTTTGTGAGAACTCGTTTGCATATCGCAATCGATCGTTTGAAAATCGTATTAGTCAAGACTCCTCTTTTATGAACCCCCTGCTAGCCGGATCACACTAGACTATACGTCAAATACGACTTGTACCTTTGACAACAAATGCTAAAAGCACACACCTTTTAACCCTAGGATTCGGGTTGTTATATATTCTTGGACTCGCCAAATGCGAGTAAGGTTTGATTCGGTGTGATGATTACATACTCATATACATATACGTGTGGCAAAACCATAAGGGTTAAGGTAGTACAAATTTCGAGGACGAAATTTTCTTAACGGGGGGAAAATGTGACAACCCTCACAAATCCAGGTATCCGTACACATTAATTAATATTTAATTAGTGCTTAATTACTGTGCTTAATTACAAATATGATTAAACTGCTTTCTGTTTTCTGATACATACATACTAATGCATCACATTCTATACTGTCACTCTACTTATTACATACAAACATTAGTGACAAACTTGATGCACAAAAGCACACTTAGCACAGTGAGCGGATAACCACAAAAACATGCTGACATTACCAGCACCAAAACAGACATTGTTCTGAGGCCAGTATGAGCCGGGAGTAGATTACTACACTAGTAGGGAGTGTAAGGAAGTGAGGATCATAAGACTACGTCACTAGGTGATAGTTATAGTGCCGGGAAGTGCCAGAAACATACTTTAAGTGCAAAATTCTGCACTACATACAAAAATTCAGCATTTAACAATGCTAGTAAAGTGCAAAAACTTCGTAAAATAGTCCTAGATACTTTCGAAAGTATTGGGAATTTATTATGTCATTAAAGTAATATAAAAGACACATTACAGATTAATTTAACACTTTAACAGACAACACCCAACCAAACAACCTGACTTTACCCGGAATAAAAAAAAATATTGCCAAACACATTTTTTTTTACTTTTCTGAGCTAGTTAGGGTCCTCGAACACCCTAACACACCTTATATTATATTACACATCAAAAGACGCTAACTAACCATCAAATTCTAACTAGTTAGTAACTAAATACTTGAAACCCAACCCCATACACCCCCCCGCACCCTTGAGCCGATTGTAGAATGTGGGGACACCCCCCATAAGCTTTTCAATATTTTATTTAAAATGTTGGTGGATAAGGAACATAATACTCTATGGTTAATAGTAATGCTTGGTTTATATAAGGATACAAGGGTTAAGACTTCTCATTCACCAATCAACAAACACAAGCTCTTCTCTCTCCCTCCTTCTTGAGTTTCGGCCGCCACCATGCCACCACCATACACCCACCTTCAAGCTTCTTCCAAGTAATCCAAGAACATCCAAGGGTGCAAGATACCTTACAAGTAAGCTCGGTGTGTTGGGAAGCTCAAGGACCTCTCTCGTTTTCTTTTAACCACCACTTTTACGCCTTGTTTCTTCCCTAGCCTTGTGCTAGTAGTAAGTGTTCTAAATCTTCATCTTGTTCTTGTTCTTGGTGGTTAATAGATGATTAAATGTTGGAATGTTAAAGAACACCCATGAACATAATCTAAAGTCTTGAACACATGGAATAAAAAGTGGATAAAGAGAGGTTATGTGTGTAAATCATGAAAATCTTGTGTAGTTAGGATTAATTGATGTTGTTAGTTACTAAAAGCGGGATGGATCATCATCTAGACATGCTAGATCATGTTCAAGAACATGAACTAGTAGTATGTAAGTGTTGGAAAAAAATGAAAGATGATGAAACCATCCACCATGAACTTGAAACTTGAATAAATGTAATTTTTCTTGAAAAATAAGGTTATAAACCTGTACATCTAAAGATCTACAAGTGGTTTTTCGGAAGAACCAAGTGAAGAGTACTGGTTTTGTTAAAACTTGGGTATTATACGAAAGAAGCACATTTTTAGTAAATAAATAAGTGTGTAAACACTTGTGTAACGAGGAAATTTCATAAAGAAATATTTTCGGAAACCATGACTAGAAGTTGTTAAACTTCAAATTCTTTAAAAAATAAAGTTTTCAAGAAACCAATCATGTTTTTAAAAATAACGAGACCCACTAAATGTGTTAGTGATTTACTGCATATTTTTACACACTTTGGAGTTCATGAGTTTATGATTTAGGCTTGTTTTTGTCAAGTTTGATATTTAAAGATCGTACATTGTTGATTGATGATTGTTAAATTGTTTGATTGATTTTTGAAAAGAAAATGATACGCTAGTAAGCGTGAACACCTCCATTTACAGAGGAAACTTTGGCGAAATTTTTCTAGGAATATAACACTTAAAAATATTTATCTAAACAAATGTTTACAAAATATATTTTAACTTGGTTTTCAAAATAAACGTCTCCTTGATTTTTATTACAAAATTACCAAGTACCGGAGGTGGGTTTTCATAAATAAAACTTGATAAATATATATTTAGAATATATATTTTATACTAAAACGCTTGCGTGATTATGTGATTATTTTGAGAACTATATATATTATTTTCTAGGCAAAAATAATCACTACAAGAAAATGAACCTAATGCAACCCCGATAAAAAGTTGCATTAGGCCTTGTAAAGGTTGCATTAGGCCTAATGCAACCTTTTATCCAGGGCTGCATTAGAAGCAGTTGCATTAAATCTAATGCAACCTTTTAAAGACCAAATGCAACCTTTTTTTAAAGTGTTGCATTTACTATTCAAATGCAACCTTTTTAGTATGCAACCTTTTTTACATTCTAATGCAACTTTTTTTTTGTATTTTAGTTACAAAAATACAACATTTTCTACACTCAAATGCAACTTTTTTACAAAAAAAAAAAAGCAACCTTTTTCTAGAACTAATGCAACCGTTATTATTTTTTAACAGATAAAACGCAACCTTTTTTTATAGCAAAAGCAACATTTTTTCACACAAATGCAACCTTACAACATAAGTTCAATTGCTATTAATTGATGTAAATTCAATAGTAATTACACGAAAACAATAATAAACAAGATATCATTGATAATCAAAGTGTGTACTTCAACATGTTTGTCGAAACTTAAATAACTTTACAGTCAATTACAATAATAAAAAAAGTGAAAACATTCCACTAATCTCGACCTCCAACTACTTGTTTCATAACCTTCCGCATCATAGCTTCCAAGTTGGGTTGCTGGCTGGCAAACTCTTTTCGCATAGTTTCAAGCTCGGCTTTTTTTCTTTAATGATCATCTTCAATCCTTGTGCGCATTTCCAACAACTAGTTTTTCTCAACTTCAACATTTAAATTAGTTGAAATAAGCCTTGTAAAATTAATAACTTGATAAATAAAATAACTGCCTAGCGAAACATAATTCATAACACAGAGACACAGAAATATATTTTAAGCGTACCATTCCACCACTACCTCCAAGTTCAAAAAGTAGGTGGTAATCTCCGTCTCCATCAAGCTCTACAAGTGTGACTTCCTACATAATACAAGAATTTTGGTAAACGTTCTTACTTCCAACCATATCATCCGCCCAAATAAACAAGTGTTCTACCAAAAATAACAATGAAAGGATTGAATGCCTGAAGTTACAAGCTACACATTTTCTGAACGTACAAACCTCGTTTCTAAACCTCACAAAGACTACTAGAATATCATCATATACAATATACTTTAAATAAATATATAGTACTCATGTTATATTTAAATATATGATTCTAGCTCATCAAGTTGCAGCAATCACATGTCAAAATAAATATGCATCATCTTCGATTTATACTACTCATGTTATATTTAAAAAAAACGGTCCTTCAATTCTAGAATCAATTTCACAATATCATCATATACAATATACTTTAGTTTATTGAGTTTTCATATCAGAAAAGGCCTACATATATACAAGATTTTCGATCTTAGTATGAACTAAATTCTTATGTTCTTAAGGTACCGGAGCAAAAGTCATTCCACAATTCTCTCAACTTGTAGACCACAAACAATATAAAAACTAATTCAAAACAATAATTAATAAATGAAATAACTAGGGCTTGTAAGTGAGAAGATGCAAACCTCTGTTTGTCGCTGGTATGGTAATCCTGAGGGCTATTGAAGTCGTTGTCAAAATCTGTCATCAAACTAAGGCATGCTTGTTTTTTAAGCTAAGAGGTCTGGTGGTGACACACTAGTCATTGAGGCTGATTAAAAAATGTTATTAATCAATCAAAAAAGAATTAGAGAACTTAATATCAATACAGATTAATAGAATAATATATGAAATTACTATTTGTCCGACTCATCTTGATATGAATTTTGTACAGTTGATAAATGACTTGTACACTTGAAGGCGGAAGTGGCACAAGTTCATCATTTTCTTTGATTTACCTTTAAAACACTATTGTTATATAAAAAAATATGAGCACCAAAGCCATAAATTGATTTACCTTTAGCATTTAACTAAGATGATAAGATCATACGATTTATACAACTGGTGCAGCAACCATAAGGTTCGTAGCCTGCAATCCCATTGTTGGTGCACTTGTGTCTGTACTTTGTCTGTATTCAGTCTGTATATAAACGATGTTCTAAGTCTGTAAGTTGACCAAGTCAACCATCCTCCGGTTTGACTTGGTCAAACAGTTAGAAAGTAGTTGTCTGTCTCGAAGGATAGCTCCTCGAAGGATACTGTTGATCCTTCGAGGTACTCGAAAGACATGCTTCGATTGTTAGACCTCGAAGGATCATCCTTCGAGGTCATTGCTGATCATTCGAACATCATGTCATCGATAGATGATCCTTCGGACCATCTATCGGATCCTTCGGACAAGACCTGCTGTGTATGGGTATAAATACCCATGCATTGTGTTGAGTTCATAAGACAGACATTTAGACAGATTCACACACTAAAAGAGAGAGTCTTCTTAGAGAGCATTCTGTCCGAAACTCACACACACACTTTGAGAGTTTACATGTTAGATTTGTAAACATTGTGCTTGTAACCGAAACCTTCATTTGCATTAATACAAGTTGTGTTAATCGGTGAACCCGTGTGTGTTTGTGTTTATACTTGCTTAATCTCGGTTTGCTTGCTAGCTTGGATTCCGCACTCGCTAGTGGGTTAGTATAACAAGGTTTGAGGTTCGTCATCCTCCGACAAAAGGGACCTACAAGTGGTATCAGAGCCTGGCTCTTTACCTTGTTTAAAACCGGGTTATTCAAGTTTTGGTGTGTTTGGACACTTAGTTTGGATTCCGTTTTTAGTGCTTTTCTTGGTTTTTCTTACATAAAAGGCGTTCTAAACCTTCGGGAGTGTTCAAGTTTGGGTTGGGTAACTTAAAAACTTATTTTTGAGTGTGTTGGTAATTTCCGGCCATATTCCGGTCAATATTCCGGTGACTGGTTTGAAGATAGGGTTTTCCTTTTTGGGTAAATTATCTTTCAAAATCTTAGTTGGTGGGAAAGTTGTCAGCCTGCCATACTCTTTGCCGAAAGTTGACTTAGCAACCCATCACCTTTTCACCAACCTATCACATCAACGTCAGTTGTGTCAGAATCTCTCGAAAGATATCTTTCGACATCGAAAGACCATCTTTCGATCAAGGAAGGCTCGAAAGATCATCATCCTTCGACCCATCCTTCGAAGTCTGAAACATATCTTTCAATAAAGGAATCTATTCGAAAGGTAAGTGTCCGAAAGATAGGGATTTATCTCGAAAGATAAGGATCTTTCAAGTGTGAATCTTTCGAGATTTTGAATCTTTCGAAGCCAGTGCTCGAAAGTCAACAGTGATCCTTCGAACACTGTTGATCATTCGAACAAGTGTGATCTTTCGAAAGTCAGCTATACGAAAGATAAGGATATTTAATTCGAAAGATAAGGATCTTTCAAAAGGGAATCCTTCGAGTTCTTGAATCTTTCGAAACCATTGTTCGAGATACAACAGTGAACTTTCGAGTACTGTTGATCCTTCGAACAAGAGTTGATCTTTCGTTTGTGGTCAGTTTATTGTTGACAAGTTTCTGTGATTTCAGATTTTTCGACAAAGATCCTTCGGCTGTGTGATCTTTCGGATTACTCACTTAGCATTTATTTTGCTTATCAATCATGAATCCGAGTTGGTGGAATCCTGCTCCAGATAATGGTGAATATACAAGATCAAATGTCACTCCCTCATGGTGGGGTACACCGGCTCCAGACGATGGAAAATACACGAATACAAGGTCATCTCCTTTATGGGCTGAGTCGCCAGTATCAACTTCTTCTCAGGGAAATCAATGGGCTTTGGTATCGAATCAAACTCCGAGCATTCAAAGTATTCTACTAAGCGAAAGTGAAACAGGAAGTCTGAATCGACCTCCAAAGTTGATGCATTTGAATGAATATCCAGGATGGGTTGAGAGATTTAAAACATATGTTCTTGGTCAAAATACCGAACTGTGGATACGTTTCACCACAGATTTCGATCAAGCCATAGAGGTTGCTGCTTCAGATTCTGCTACGTTTGCTGATCTTCCAGAAGATAAAAAGAAAACCTATGATCTGGAAAAGAAGGCATACGCCATTCTCACTCAGGCGTTGAGCAAGGATATCTACCATCAGTTTGTCAGCTTCAAGACAACAAAGAAGTTGTGGGACGGATTGAAAAACAGAGGAGTGGGAAATGCAGCAACACGTCAAATGCGTCATGATCTTCTCAAGAAAGAATTTGAAGGTTTCACTTGTATGGATAAGGAGTCCTTGGGAGATATGACAAGCCGATTTTATCATCTGCTAACGGAATTGGATAATTATAGTGTAGTGACAACTCAAGCTGAAGTTGTGAAGAAGTTTGCTGATGCTTTGCCTCCTCAATGGAGTAGTTTCTTGGAAATCCTGAAGTACAACGGAGTGTTGAGAACCACTAATATCAACGAATTCGTGCAACTTTTGGAAAACAAGGATCAGGAGGAAACATTGAAGGCGAAGAGAGTTCCATTGCCACAGAATCCAGAAATGTACTGTGGAACTTCCAATTCTTCGTCTGCAAGAACCGGTTCACATGCTCCACTTCAAACAGCGTTTGTCACAAGCACAGATTGTTTTGGCAACCCAATACAAGTTCCTGTTAAGCCACCTCCCACCACAGACATGTATGGAAATCCAATCCAACCACCTCCACCTCCTCCTGCTCAACAACAACGTGCATGTTATGGAGGAACATCATCTGCAGGTCAACAATCAAAGCCAAGTACCGTACAGCTCGACACTTCAAGCTTTTCTAAAGTCAGTGTAGAAATAGCTAAGGAACACATGGAGCTACTTAACACTGTAGTGAGCGCGTACTGTGGGTTGATAGAAGGTCAGATTGGCAATATTAATCTGACACAAGAAGACTACCGGCAGATTGATAAAGAAGAGATGGACTTGATGGACATCAAGTGGGCCTTTGCTAGTGCTGTGAGAAGAGCAAAGGATTGGATGGAAAGTACTGGCAGAACCAGCTTGGAAAGTAAGCGAGACACCAAGTATGGGTTCGATAAGCAAGCTGTAAAGTGCTTCAACTGTGGTGAACGGGGTCACTTTAAACGGGAATGCACAAAGCCAGCTCAACACGGGAATCAAAACCCCTTCAGAAACCAAGGCAACCGGCAGAACAGAAACAATGATCGTGCCATGGTACCTGTCAACAACCAAACCAACCGGGCACTTGCGGTTCAGGTAGATGAAGGTTGTGACTGGTCAATCCAGTTGGGTGGTGATGCTCCCGATGGAACAGCATGTTTTGCTCAGGTTGTGAAGGAGCTAGTTCACACCAGTGGTGGAGAATCTTCTGCAAGTGGTGGTGAATCGTCTGAAGATGAAGACTCTTCTGGGTACAGCAGGAGTGTCGATGAAGAATCATCAAATTCTGGTGATGATCATGTGGGTGAGACCTCAAATGCAACAATCGATGCAGATATTGATGAACTTTTGGAGGAAGCTGCAGCAGAAGCTCAAAGAAGATCTATTCTGGTGGATCAAGCTGCTTATACTTCGTCTTCTCTCCATTCAGCCTTTATGGCTAATGTCGACGGTTCATCAAGTCAGGTATGTGTCGATGAACCCACTGTTGTTAATTGTGATGAATGTACTAGGTTGCATGCTAAATGTGCTGAAATGGAGAAAAGTATGTCTGAGTTGCAAGGCAAACATGATGCTTTACAAGCTAGTTTGTTTGACTTGCAAGACAAACATACTACTGTGAATGAGAATTTGAGTGACTTGCAAAGTAAGCATGACACTTTGCAAGAAAAGTATGATGTGACTTTCCTCCACAATCAGAAATTGACTGTGGACCTTTCCAAATGCACAGAAGCCAACATGTTTTATGAAAACCATGAAAAAGAATTTAAGTCAGTAATTGAAACATTAAAGAAAGATAAAACTGAACTGACTAAAATGGTTTCAAGAAAACAAACTGATATTAATTTGTATATATCTCGCCTTGAGATTATGCAAAAAGAGATGGCTTGTGTGAAAACCGAAAGTGATGCGATCCAACTCAAGCTAGACAGTTATTTGAGCTCTAGCTATGTATTAGATCACATCATTGATGTTCAGAAGGAAAAGAGGGATGTCACATGCATAGGCTACAAGAAGTGTCCACCACCAGTGAGACATAATTATGATGCCATGCCTGATGAAGAGGACAGGGTGTTCTTTGAACCTTCTGTGCCTCTAGATGTTAAGGAGTTTGCTGCAGGACTCGGATACCAAAAGGAAGTATCCTCAGATTCAGATGTGTCAGCAGATACATTTGTTAGTGCTGAACAGAATCAAGATCCTCCAGTTGTGATTGAGGATGCTGATTCGTCTGATGATGAATCTGATGATACTGTGCCAGCAAAGTCTGATGCGGTAGTCAAAAATGGGGACATACCTCTTGAGAATCACATTCTATGTGATCCCCCTGTACAACCCGCTAAGACTGTTGCAACTGAGTCCTCATCTGCAGAAGAGCCGGAGAGTGTGAATTTGCTGTACACTCTAGTTGGTGACGATAAAATTTACTCAGACAAAGATTTTCCCATTAAGAATGTTAATCAATCCTTAATCTGCAAAGTCTTTGAAAATTCGACAAGTAAGTTTTTGGGAAAGACAGGACCACGTGTTACAGTCACACAGTGTCCTCCTATTCCAAAGGCTGAAATTCGAAAACAATTTGGCAACAAGAAATTACCAACAGTGCCAAAACAGCAAAATCACACCAAGACCAAAGGAAAACCACCGACTCAAGTCCAAAAGAAGCCGAACCAAAAGAAGAAGAAAAATGTTAACTTTGTGAAATCGATGGGAACAGACAAAATTGAAAAGTTTGAAAATCAATCTAACTTAGATTTTGTCAAGAAAACTATTGTCGAGAAAAGAAATGAACCAAGCAGTTCAAAGCCTAGTACCTCGGGTTCACAAAGTTCAACATCTTCGGCTAAGCGATCACATGATACTTCGGGGTTTGTAGAACGAAGATCATGTTTTGAGTGTGGAACCATTGGGCATATTATTAGAAACTGCCCATATCTTCATAAACAGAAAGGAAAGGTTGATGATCCCCGTGGCAAAACTGACCATAAGCCAACTGTTTCCACAAAACAAGATCCCCGACTTGTAAAAGAAAGGGAAAAGAAACAGAAAAGGCAACAGGTCAAGAAAATTGAAAAAGCAATTAAAATCGATGTGGTTCAAAAACAATCTGTTGCTGTAAAACCAGACAATTCTACAACTTCAAACAATCAAGAAGTTAAAGTTTTAAAGAAAGACACTGGTAAAACAAAACAGACATGGAAACCTAAATCGGTTACTAAATCAGGGGGACCATCACAATTCACCAACCATCAAAGACAAGAAGTTATTGTCATTGATGAAAATGGAAGACCCAAGACCACAATGGCTTGGGTCCCCATCTCCAACTAATTCATTTGAGTTCATGTGCAGGAGGAACTATCAGTAGTCATTGGATTGTTGATAGTGGGGCATCCAGGCACATGACAGGCGACATGAAGCTTCTCTACGACGTCAAATCTATTAGAGGAGGTTATGTTGCTTTTGCTGGAGATAAAGGTGGATATATAACGGGTGAAGGAATGATATCCAACGGGATTGTCAGCTTTGACAAGATCAATTTTGTGCAACAACTTGATCACAATCTTCTTAGTGTTTCTCAAATCTGTGACAAGCAGTTCTCAGTACACTTTGATGCTAACGGATGTTATGTGCTGAAACCCGGCTTCAAAATTCCAAAAGAATGGATTCTCTTGTCGGCTCCAAGGATAAATGACTTGTACGTCCTTGACATGAGCCAAGCTATTACTACGTCTGCACAAGCAACTTGTTTCGTTTCCAAAGCCACAGAAAAAGACACTATCTCTTGGCACAGACGAATGGGTCACATTCACTTACGCAAAATGAATCATTTGGTATCAAATGAGTTGGTGAATGGTGTTCCTCTCAAAAATTTCCATCTTCAAGACGTCTGTGTTTCGTGCCAGAAGGGAAAGCAAACAAAGAAGAAGCACCCTACAAAGAAGATCAACACGGTGGCAGTTCCTCTTGAACGCTTGCACATGGATTTGTTCGGTCCTGTCAAGCACAAGAGTATTCGGGGTGATCAATACTGCCTCGTGGTTACTGATGATTATTCAAGATTTTCATGGGTTGCGTTCATGGCACACAAGAGTGAAACCTTTGGTATTATCAAAAACTTGATCATTCAGATTGAGAATTTGTATAAGTTGAAGGTTAGGCGGATACGTAGCGACAATGGTACTGAATTTAAAAATCATTCCATGACGGAGTTCTGCTCTTCAAAGGGTATTCTTCATGAGTTTAGTGCAGCTTATACTCCTCAACAGAATGGTGTCGCTGAACGTAAGAACCGCACATTGATCGAGACTGCTAGGACAATGTTGGTAGAGTCGCAGCTACCCATTCCATTCTGGACTGAAGCTGTGGCATCTGCATGTTATACATTGAACAGAGTCCTTACAGTCAAAAGGCACAACAAGACCTGCTTTGAGCTTCTTCAAAAACGGAAACCAGATTTGTCTTATCTAGAACCGTTTGGAGCTCCATGCACAATCATCGATCCTAATGGAAAGTTTGGGGCAAGAGCAATTGATGGATACTTTCTTGGGTATGCCACCCCTAACTTACGAGTCTGGAATCTAGAGACTAAAAGGGTCGAGGAATGGTCTGAGGTCAGAGTACAAAGGCACACTTTGCCAGTCAAAAATCCGGGTCAACCTTGGATGTTTGAGTATGATGACTTCTTCAATTCGATCAATGTTGAAGCCGTTGAAGAAAATGCTGCGGCTAGGATGTTTTTCGAGAGTGACAATGCAACAGTTTCACCGGTGGTTCGTCCAATTCTTGTTAATCAAGAACCATCTTCTTCGGTGAACAATAATACTCTCAACAATGAGGATTTTCATGATGCAAACGAATTGAACGAATCTTCAGAGGATGATGAATTTCTAGATGCAGATCAGGAAGCTCCTACAACAGCAGTTCATGGTACTTCAGAGGGTACTCCTCCAGTGGATGCCCATAGAACAGCTGAGGCTACTGCATCATCCTCTTCGTCAATTCCGGGCCTTGAATTGGTTGTTGATCTTAACCTCAACAACCTGGGTATAAGTGTTCCAGTTCCAGATAATCCAGAGACAAGGATTCATAATACCCATCCTCAACAAAACATCATTGGAAATGTGCAAAGTGGCGTTCAAACAAGAAACATGTTGCGAAACAACAACAATGCAGGCTTGTATGCAGCTATTCGAGAATCCGGGCAACAAAACGATTGGTCTTTCGCGTGTTATGTCTCACAGGAAGAACCAAGAACGTGGAAAGAAGCCTTGAAAGATAACGCTTGGGTTGAAGCAATGCAGGAAGAGCTGCAACAATTCCAGAAGCTGGGTGTCTGGAAACTCGTAGAGAAACCTGCTGGATACAAGAAGATTGGTACCCGTTGGGTCTTCAAATGCAAAAAGGATGACCGCGGAGTTGTTATCCGAAACAAGGCTCGTTTAGTCGTTCAAGGTTTTCGTCAGATTGAAGGGATCGACTACAACGAAGTCTATGCACCAGTTGCACGTCTCGAAGCAATTCGAATCTTTCTAGCCTATGCGTCCTTCAAAGGATTCAAGGTTTATCAGATGGACGTGAAAAGTGCATTCTTACATGGTGTGGTTGAAGAAGAGGTATACGTCGAACAACCTCCAGGTTTTGAAGATCCTATCCATCCCGATCGGGTTTGGTTGCTCAACAAAGCTCTTTATGGTCTTCATCAAGCACCACGAGCTTGGTATGCAACCTTATCTCACTATCTGCTGGAGAACGGTTTTCGTAGAGGTCTTATCGACTGTACTCTCTTCATCAAAGAACAAGATGGAGATCTTCTTCTGGTACAGGTATACGTTGATGATATTATTTTTGGTTCTACTAATGATGTCTTGTGTAGGGAATTCGAGCGCATTATGCAGGATAAATTCGAGATGAGTGCTATGGGGGAAATGACCTTCTTCTTGGGCCTACAAGTACAACAAACAGAGTCTGGGATATTCATCCATCAGACTAAATATGTTGGTGACATCTTGAGCCGGTTCCAGATGTCTGATGCAACGCCCATTGGTACCCCATTGCCAACAAATCACGGAATTACTCCAGACTTGAAGGGAGAAGCTGTTAGTCCCTCAAATTATCGCGCAATGATCGGATCTCTTATGTACCTCACAGCATCAAGGCCAGACATAATGTACCCAACGTGCCTGCTTGCCAGATATCAAGTTAACCCGAAGGCCTCACATCTTGCTGCTGTTAAAAGGATTTTTCGTTATTTGAAGGCGTACCCTGACACCGGTCTGTGGTATCCTAGGGATAATAACTTTGAATTGGTAGCTTTCAGTGATTCTGATTTTGGCGGATGCAAAATCGACGGTAAATCCACAACGGCTGGATGTCAGTTCTTAGGAAATCGCCTAGTCACATGGCAGTGCAAGAAGCAGACGTGTGTCGCTACATCAACATGCGAAGCTGAATACATTGCTGCCTCAAGTTGTTGCTCCCAAGTTCTTTGGATCCAACAACAAATGCGGGACTACGGTTTTGAATTCCTAACTACTCCTATTTACGTTGATAATTTTGCTGCTTTAGATATCACTAGAAATCCTGTGCAGCACTCAAAGACCAAGCACATCGAAATCAAATATCACTTCATACGTGATTGCTTTGAGAAAAGGCTAATCGATGTTGTTAAGGTCCACACCGATGACCAACGTGCCGACTTATTTACCAAAGCATTTGACAAATCAAGATTTGACTTTTTATTATTGGTAAACGGCATTAAGGTCAAGCAAGAGTAAAACCAACATCGGAAAGTCATTTTTGTAAATATCTTTGTGTGTTTTTAAATTCATCTTAGTTTATTGATTTTAGGGGGAGTAAATCCAAAAATCAGAAAATCCAAAAACATCGAAAAATTTCAAAAACACAAAAACAATAGAAAAACAAAAATGAGTTTCCTGGCGAGCAAAAGAGAAAATGATAGTACATCAGTGGTCTATCCAAACCTCTTTAAACCTTTAATGAAAAACGATAAGCAGCTCTATATAAGATGTATCGGTAGGCTCACAATCATTTTAAAGTGTGCAGGGTGATATAAATCTTAATCGACTGAAGATCAGGTGGGAACCATTCACTGGCATATGGTCTTAGTACCGAAATTTCGTTTGATAGATTGCCGAGGTTCTGAGATATTCGGTCTTTATGCTGCTTATCATCTGGGTATCATGGTTGTTTCTTTTACCGAAAAATAACGGGGACGCAAGTCTAGATCTTCCATGATACTATACTTACGTGTACATATTTCATACTGCATTCGACCTCAATAAGTGATAAACAATCACATGTCCAAATCAAATAAGTGATAAAATATCACATTTTTCCGGGTGTCAAGTTCGTCTCTCTGCTGTACGGAAGTACTGACCTGTTCACGGACTTGCACCTGTGCCCTCATGCATACGAAAATCAAGTTCCTCATAAATAAGTGATTATATCACATAGGACTTGTTTTCAAATCAAAATAAGTGAGTATCTCACAGTTTATACGGTCAAACAGATGATAATCGGTATACTCACCGGTAAGATGAACTCTCGTGCATACCTTGATACGGGAATGTGTCGTGATGTGGATGAACACCGGTCGGTAAGTATAAATTATACCTTAACGTATCCCCTCGCCATGATTACATCTGATAAGTTGAGCTTAAGTGGACAACAATACCGATAATTGTTATAGGATGCTTATCTTAATGTTAACTAACTGAACAACAAGAGTGTTTTGGCATGACCGTACACTGATATGATTCTCTTACCCTCGAAACTCGCAAAAAGAATGTTTGTATATATTTATTTATTTACTGCTTAACTTTTATTGTTTTTTTTAAACAGTTTCGTCGTTTGGTGCATATCAGCACGACATTAGCGGTGATGTCGTTTGATAACACTCAAAAGATTTTGAATTGTTGTCTTTTAATTTCAAAAATACCAAAAAGATTTTAGGCGTGTTTTAATATAAACTTTATAAAAGCCAAAAAGATTTTATTTCTCCTTTATTTTCGATCGTACGATGTTGGAGCTCGAGTCTTCGTTACCTGAAACCTGACTGAAAACCGAACTGACTAAATCTTCATAAACGGTCGAAGTTTGCATGTTTTGAAAGTTAAAGTCTAAAATTGACAAATTTGTTAAACTTTCAAACTGTCGGACGGTGTTTGATTGTGACATGGTCATTCGTGTGTCATTTGTTTATACTATATTCCAAGCAGTTGTTCTCATTACGCGTTTAGATTTCTTGCATGTGCAGATTCTAAAGGCTAGGAGAACATGGTCGATGACAAGCTCTGGAATGAAGACACGACGAGAAGGTGCTCAATAATGAAGATGATCGAGTTGCCGCTGGCCATCATCAACACCACAAGGATCTCACTTCATAAAGATAAAGTCTTTTCACGAGCATAACTCAAGGGGGAGCTTATGTTAAGGGGGAGTTTGTCAACACACTTCCTACATGATACGGGTAGTTTGTTGATACACTCTCTGCTTTCAAGACGTGAAGACTTTGAAGATCCTCCGACTTTGAAGACTTGAAAGGACATCGAGACGAGTCTACAATTATAGAAGATAAAGACAAAGCTACAGCCAAGGGGGAGTTTGTTGGTGCACTTGTGTCTGTACTTTGTCTGTATTCAGTCTGTATATAAACGATGTTCTAAGTCTGTAAGTTGACCAAGTCAACCATCCTCCGGTTTGACTTGGTCAAACAGTTAGAAAGTAGTTGTCTGTCTCGAAGGATAGCTCCTCGAAGGATACTGTTGATCCTTCGAGGTACTCGAAAGACATGCTTCGATTGTTAGACCTCGAAGGATCATCCTTCGAGGTCATTGCTGATCATTCGAACATCATGTCATCGATAGATGATCCTTCGGACCATCTATCGGATCCTTCGGACAAGACCTGCTGTGTATGGGTATAAATACCCATGCATTGTGTTGAGTTCATAAGACAGACATTTAGACAGATTCACACACTGAAAGAGAGAGTCTTCTTAGAGAGCATTCTGTCCGAAACTCACACACACACTTTGAGAGTTTACATGTTAGATTTGTAAACATTGTGCTTGTAACCGAAACCTTCATTTGCATTAATACAAGTTGTGTTAATCGGTGAACCCGTGTGTGTTTGTGTTTATACTTGCTTAATCTCGGTTTGCTTGCTAGCTTGGATTCCGCACTCGCTAGTGGGTTAGTATAACAAGGTTTGAGGTTCGTCATCCTCCGACAAAAGGGACCTACACCCATAAAGAATTGGAATAATGGTTAGCCATATAAGTAATGGATCTAACTGTAATCTCATATGGTCAAAGTTCAATTTATGTTCCTTAAGCCATAAAAGCGAACATTGATTTATCTACACTCTTAAAAACGTTATTGACTCCCATAACTTTCTTCTTATCATGAGTGTTTCCTGATGCGCTCTAACTGATTAGTTAGAAGAATAAAATCCAGCCAGCTATTTAAGTGGAAAAACTGGAAAAAAAACAAAATGTACAGTTTCTAACCTCCAAATCCGAAACACATAGATTTTGTAATGTAATTTTTAAGGAGTATTGTTAGATGTTAAAGCAAACATGTAATAAAGTTAATGAGATCAAAGTAATTGAAGTACTAATTAACAAGAAGTGAGTTTGATCTTAATCATTGATAGCTAATTCTCTACGGAGGGTCTAATAGAGAGAAAAACATGTTGTGCAAGTGATGAATACAGGAAATAAAGATGAAGCACATGGTACAACAGGGTGAAGCCTACACCTCTTACAAATTGATAATATATAACAAGTCCGACACCTCTGAAGTCTTACTTTCACTAGTTTCTACCTTATTGTGTAAGACTGTAAGTTAATGACAAGCATTATTATGAAATTATGCTAAACACAGAAGGTCCACCAAACTACATGGAACTTCCATCAAATCTTCAACAAAAGTTAGAAAAATCATATCATGTGCCTTTCATAACACGAAATAAAGATGATATTATCAACTTGAATCAAAAGATACAACACATATTATACTCAAAACTGCAAAATTATCACAGATTCTTGTTAATTGGTACTAAGGAAATGTAAGGTCAAATAAAAAGACTACAAAACAAATAAAAAGTTAGGAATTACTACCTCTGTTGCGTCAGTAGTTGATCGGAGCAAAAATCGAGTCGTAGGATTCCGTTTTAAGCAATTTTAGGGTTTCAAGAGGCGTAAATATTTACCAGAGATCTGTCGACGGTGAAGATGCGATTGTGTAGGTTGTTCATACGGTGGCCGGAGCTTCCAATGCTGGCCGGAAAATCGCCACACGAGTTGGAAATATGGAGGGGAACTGAGATGAACAAATGATGGATGGATGAATTCGATTAGGGTCTTATTTGGTTCCATTGCTAGGTTTGGGTTTGGGTTCACCCGGATTTGTGGGTTAACTCGGATTGGCGGGTTGCCCGACCCATTTAGTTCTCTTCTCAATTCGAATTGCTTTTCTTTTGTTACAACTTACACGACCTTGACAAAATTGTAGGGATTTCTAGAATGTAAGATATATTTTATGATCAACTAGAATTAAGCACCCTACATTGCGGGGCGTAAAATCATGCCAAATAGTACCAATGTCACACCATCGTCAGCGATCACCAACACTGACTCGACCTAGGACCTACGGGTTGCGACGAACCTGTCAAACATGAAAAATAGACGTATAAACGTTGAAAGACACATGCACGTTGCGCCATGTTAACTCGCAAATTTTTGAACTAAACATAAAAACGTTGAACCACACATGTATGTTGCGTCGTATTAACTCGAAAAAATTAGAACAAAACGTAAAATGAATATTTCTGAAAGATGAAAAGTATAGGGGACAAATTTTAAAAGTCAAAAAGTTGTGAGGTTAAATTTCAAATAATAAAAAAGTTTAGGGTTAAAATTAAAAAAAAACAAATTATGTGGGGTTAAAATTGCAAAAGGTAAAAACCTTTCGGTTATGAGTAAAAAATCAAGTTTTTTTTTTAGAACTCCCAAAGCCTAATTTACAACCAATCAAAGCTAAAAGTTGTTACTTATTTAATTTATAGCATTTATATAATGGTATTTTGATTTTAATTTTTCAAAAGTTTCGTTTGTACAATTATATAAATTATATAAATATTGTTGACAAAAGACGATAAATGGTAACTTTTTTTTATAATAATATATAGTTTTTGTTTTTCTTTTATTTAATTTATTATAATAGTTTATTATTGTATTTACTTTTAGTAACATATTGTTAATTTTTTTTCTTTTTTTAAAACCATGTATTTCCCGTACCATTTTTTTTAATAATTTTTTTTCTTTTTTAGAACATATATTAATTTATCTATTAACGTGACTTTTATATGAGAGTTGCATTTAAAATTTCCTAATGCAACTTTTTTAACAAAAGTTGCAAATTTCAACTAAATTTGCAACCTTTCAAAAAAAGGTTGCAATTTTTAATAAAATTTGCAACTTTTTTAACAAAAAGGTTGCAAATTCAATATAATTTCGCAACCTTTTTTTGAAAAAGGTTGCATTAGATCTTCTAATGCAACCTTCATGTTCAACAGAGTTGCATTAGAGTCAAATGCAACACATTTGAAAAAGGTTGCTAATAAAAAGTTGCATTAGGCCAATTTTCTAGTAGTGAATATAACTGGAAAATATTACGAAGTCACGACTCCAAAATAATACCCAACACCCTCAGGAAATAAATATTTAAGTTACGCATTTGATAAAGAAATACGAAACGCCAAAACGTGATATTGTAATATTTCGGGAAAATAGTCTGATACCAATATTTTGGTAAAATATTATTTTGGTAACAATAGAAATAAAAATATATTATTTTTGGGAAAAATATATATATTTTGAAAATACATTATTTTTTGACAAATGAGTTAAATATATTTTCCCAAGTGGGAGATAAAAATATATTTTACTAGTATATTTAGAAGATATATATAATTTTGGAGAAAAATATATATTTTTTGGAACGATACATGATTAGACAAAACAAGGTTTATTTATATATATTTAAGTGAGACTTGAAATACATGGTTTTGGAAAAATATATTGGGAATATATTAACATATTTTTATTTAGAACAATACACCAAAATACAGCGCCATTACGTGTCAAGATATACAAATACGAATACTTGAAAAGTATTAATACAGAAACACTGCATAAACAATTATTCCAAAACTAAATATAATTATTATAACTTGGGATAATACCAGAAACGTAACCCAAAAACACAAATACTAAGACAAGGCACGACCCGTTCGTCTAATAGACGTTAGTACGCTGTAGGTAGTCGTGTTGGCTGAGGAGACTTGGGTTACACATACGGAAGACGCAATACTGTGAGTTCATGTCCCCCTTTTCTCTTAACTGTTTTCAGTTTTATAGGTCGGGGGTGAAATACGTGCGACAATTATTACAGACTTATATATACATGGTATGGTTAGCTTAAGGAGGGTTTACTACTTAGATCATGTGAGTGGGTAGGTGGAAACTGAGGCCATTAATCCTCGTTGTAGGATCGAGGGACATTAGTGATAGATCTATTTGGGTGTAGCGAGCCCCACTCCTGAGCCCGCTGAGTGGACCAGGTGGTGACTAACTGCCCGACGCACAAATCCAATAGGTTTGAGTCTTCCTGCATCACTTCACACATATCATTGGCTTTGCAACCCAATGGTGATCTCTTTTTCCTTAATTGCTACATACCAGGGACTTTTATACATACTTACAACATTTTCAAAGGTTTATACATACTCACTTTTACATGAACTCGCTCAACTTTATGTTGATTTTTCAAACTACATGTATTTCAGGAAATTAGTAAATGGATCTGGCGGGCGTCGGAGTTTTTAAGCTGCGTTGTGAATAAAGATGTCATCCAAGTCATTAGGGCTTAGGAGACGTATCTTAATCCTGGACGAGATACACGGTCCTAAACTCGGGTTTGTTTTAAAATCTTTTGTTGAGTCTTTTTGAACTCCTTAAAACACGTTATGGTTTGTAACTTAAATTTGTTATCGACATTTGAGAAAATTATGTTGTATTACTTTTTAATCTAAATTAATGGATGTACATCTACTGGTTTTATGATATAGTGTTGTTATGATCGTATGCAATGGTATTGAGAAGTCACACCAAAATAATCCACGCTTCCGCAAAAGCCAGGGTGTGACAGAATTTTCAAGATAAAACTAGATTCCATAACAAAAGACTTGAAAGAAGGCAAGTTGCTGGGCAGAGTTAATTCTGGTATGTTTATTTTATACGTTAACATTTAAAGGCTAAAGTTTTTAAATAATTTTACTTTATTTTTTTGTTAATAGTATTATTATTAATCTATGTTTATTGTTTATAATATGAGTTAGTTATATATTTTTTTCTAATATATGATATTTTTGTTATTGTACTCTGTAGTTGTCTATACTGTTGAATTTAAAAAACGCTGACTTCCTCATGCACACATATGTGTATTCATGCATGCTGACAGCAAGATACTACCCGTTGACCAACTAGATCCAATCATTTCTGCCGAAGTGAAGTTCCAGACATAGCCGAGGATCTAGAGTTATATAAATTTGTGGCAGACTACATGATTCATGGCCGTGTGGTGCTCTCAATATGAATTGTCCTTGCATGATCGATCGTAAGTGTTCCAAGAAGTTTCCTAAAAAATTTGTTAACGAAACATGTTTGGATAAAAAAGGATTTCCAGTTTATGGTAAAAGGGATTCTGGCGTATCTGTTGTTAAATCACGCGTGAACGTAGACAATAGATATGTTGTTCCATATAGTAAAAAGCTGTTAAAAAGATACCAGGCGCATATTAATGTTGAATGGTGCAATCAAGTTGGTTCTATCAAATATTTGTTCAAGTACATTAACAAAGGCCCAGATAGAACTACTCTTAGAATTGTTGAAAGTGGAAATCATGATGAGCACGAACCTGTAGTCGATGAGGTAGAAAAGTATTACGATTGCCGGTATATTTCTGCATGCGTATCTGCTTGGAGGATGTTTTCCTATGATATTCATTATCGATATCCTACAGTTATTCGATTGCCGTTTCATTTACCTGGTCAGCAAAACGTAGTATATGGTGCAGACGATGACATTGACGAGGTTCTTAACAAACCATCTGTTGCTTCTACTATGTTCTTATCTTGGATGAAGTGTAACGAAAGATTACCAATGGCACATAAGTTTACTTACGTTGAGTTTCCTTCAAAGTTTGTTTTTAAATTAAATACTCGCAGTTGGGATGTAAGGAAACGACATCCTTCAATCGGTAGGATTCATTTGGTGTTTCCTTCAGCTGGTGAAGCATACTACCTAAGAATATTATTGAACAAAGTAAAGGGACCAAAATGTTTTGAAGATATTCGTACTGTAAATGGTACTTTGTATCCAACTTTCAGGGACGCATGTTATGCGCTAGGGCTTTTGGATGATGACAACGAGTACGTTGAAGCTATTAAAGAAGCTAATGTGTATGGAAGCGCTACTTATCTACGTATGTTATTTGGAACAATGCTGATGTCTGGTAGTTTGTCTAGACCAGATTTTGTATGGGAGAAGACATGGACGTATTTATCGGATGACATTTTATATGACAAGAAAAACATTTACATGTTGATGGTATGTCTTTTTTTAATTTTTTCATGTTATCTATTTATTCAATTAATATATTTAAAAATTTAATTATTTTCTGTTTATAAATTTATTATTTGAATGAAATAAAAAAAAAACTTCATTTATAAAAAAAATGTTGATTATTTACCCTTCAAATTCATTTATATCATATTTACTAAACTATATTTTAATATTCAAATGTACTACTTATTGTATAACATCTTCTATTTTTTGTTTTTGCAGATTTACATTACTCTGATGAGGAAATAAAGAATTTGGCATTGCTAGAGATTGAGAAATTCTTACTTCGTAATAACTCATCGCTGAGGAACTATTCAAATATGCCTTACCTTGATGATGAGTCTATTTCTTCCTTTAACAATCGATTGATCAACGAGGAGTTATATTATGATCAAAATACTATGGAAGATGAGTTGAATAGTATGTTATTACTTTTAACAGATGAGCAACGTAATGTTTTTGATCAGATTTTTGAATATGTTAGAACGAACAAAGGCGGTGTATTTTTTCTTTACGGATATGGTGGCACCGGTAAGACCTTTCTTTGGAAGACATTGTCGGCAGCAATTCGGAGTAAGTTTGAAATTGTTTTAAATGTTGCTTGAAGTGATATAGCTTCTTTGCTACTTTCTGGAGGTCGAACAGCCCATTCTCAGTTTTCCATTCCTCTGAATCTAAATGAGGATTCTCTTTGCCGCATGAAGCCTGGATCTGAACTTGCGTATCTTTTAAAAAAAACACAACTTATTATATGGGATGAGGCTCCAATGATTCATAAACATGCCTTTGAAGCATTGGATAGAACCTTAAAAGATATATTGATGCCTGATTGTTCAAATAGCGAAGCTTTACCATTTGGAGGAAAGGTAATTGTATTTGGTGGTGACTTTAGACAGATTCTTCCTGTTGTTCCAAATGGCTCTAGACAAGATATCGTGAATGCTTCATTGAGTTCGTCATATATATGGAATAAATGCAAGTTACTAACGCTAACAAAAAACATGAGGCTAACTGTTGGCATAAATCATGGTGATATTGACAAGACGAAAGAGTTTGCTAAATGGCTTTTGGATATTGGCGAGGGAAAACTTGGTGGTCGCAACGACGGGGAAGCTGTTATTGATATACCTCAAGAACTGTTGATTACTGATTCCACTAACCCTATCGGTAGTCTGATCAACTTTGTGTATCCTTAGATACTTGAATCGTTCAATGATCCAAATTATTTTCAAGAAAGAGCCATACTTGCTCCTAAGAACGACATTGTTCACGAGATAAATGATACCTTATTAGCAATGTTTCCTGGTGATCATAAAGAGTATCTAAGTTCAGATTCTATCTGCCAATCTGAGAATGTAACTGACCATATTCGACACAATGTTTACCCCCCCCCCCCCCGATGTTCTAAATGGTCTCAAAGTTTCAGGAATGCCGAATCATAAGTTGGTATTAAAAGTTGGTGTTCCCATAATGCTTTTAGGCAACCTTGATCTGAAAAACGGTCTGTGCAATGGTACAAGATTACAAGTCGTTACACTTGGTGATCGGATTATTGAAGCAAAAGTTATTTCTGGTAATAATATTGGGACTAGAACTTTTATTCCAAGGATCAATCTTTCGCCCTCTGACAAACGAATACCTTTCAAGCTTCAAAGAAGGCAATTCCCGATAGCTGTGTGTTTTGCAATGACGATAAATAAAAGCCAGGGACAGTCATTATCGAAGGTTGGTTTATTTCTAAAGCAGCCACGGACAACTATATGTTGCAGCTTCAAGAGTCAAAAGCATGGATGGATTAAGGATGTTAATATTAGATGCTGATGGGAACGTTACTAATAAAACTACAAATGTTGTCTACAAAGAGATATTCTCAAATTTATAGTTTGATTTATAGTTTCACTATTTTAATATTACTTTCCAACTGTCATTTTATTCGTTGCTTTTTTCCGATATTCATCTTTACTTTTTACTTTAGATTATTTTTTTTTACATTACATTTGTAATACATGTTACTTACAACTTATATAAACAATCCGAATCACATATAAACAAGCACAAGTTAGTTTGTAAATATATCTATTTAAACATTGATAACCAACAAGTGTTTATACACAATACCAATTGTTAATTACATTCAAAAATATGGTACGTGGTTGGATGATATAATAGTAATTTTCTTTAACCTTAAACTACCTAGGAACAAAATAAAACATGATAACCATAGATGATTTGTCCAAAAAAGAGTAAACATAAAAACAGTAGCACAAAACATTCATGATTTGTTCTACATAAACACCTTCATCATTAGATTACCTGTTAACCTGCATTAACCCCATCCACTTGTGATAAGATCAGGAGATTTCCTGAACTTATATATGTGAAATGCATTGTGTCACCCAAACGAAGGCCATTCTCCTTCATGAACATCGGCCAACCTTCGATTGCATACCTTACACCATCTCCATTCTTCTGGCGTCTAAGATTCATGTCGATGGTTTTTCCATTCATGTTTGTCACATTTAACTCATGCACTTTATTTCTGAATCCGGCAAATCTTACAACATTAGCAAGCATTCTCTGCATGAATTCCTTAATTAACAAGTAAATTAGGGTTATGCATGTTATAGTATTTCTGTTTCTAATTGAGTATGTTAAAAAGACATACCATGCGGTTTTCTCCTTTGGTTGTGAATTCATATTTACCACTTTCCTCAACAGTATTTTTCCTTGCAACAACTTTTCGTTCAACATCCAATATCTTCAAAGCATGATCATTTCTCTTTCTTTTTTCGTTTACCTTATTTTTTAAGACATACATTATATTTAGACTAATATCTTAATTTATAAAAAAAATATTGATCAATCAATGTTGTTATCTTATCATATACTTACCAACCGGTTCCGAGTTCTCTCTCCAACTGTTGAGACGTTTGGTATTTCAACATATGTCCCGCATATCAGCTCCTTACTGTCCTCCGCATGACAATATGCCTCAACCTGTTTTCCTTTCTTCTTAACCTGTTAAGCGAAACACTAACTTTAGATAACAATAAGCATGATTATTAACTAAATATGTCTACATATATTAATGAAACAAATCATCAATTATTATGTTTGAAATAATTACATCATCATTTGTTGGTTGGTTTGTCTCTTCTCTCAACGAAATCTTTGTTTCTTCCTTCGACTTTTCTTTTCCAGCAATGTTTTTATTCACCTCCTCTTTTTTACTACCTTCATTAATCTGTGTATGATAGTTAATAAAATTACAAAATCGGATTGTAATGTATTTTAATCTACATAATTATAAAGTTATTACCTCAGAAAGAAACTGATCTATCGAGTCATCATCATCATCACAGAATGTTTGTTATACAATAACATACCTAAATAAGTCGTATTTATTAGTAAACCGTTACAATTTAAATTGAAAATACTTACAAACTGAACGTTTTTGTAGTATGTGTCTTTAGGTATTTCTAGTAGAGACTCATCTTCACTTTCATCTTTGTTGGTCAAAACAACCTCAACTCCTCGACCATAAATTTTTAACTCAAATGTGTTGCTATCCATCTTCATCAACAACAGTATATCATCATCTTCTATCGCAAGATCATGAAATAACTTCGGACAACCTTTTGTAAAAACATAATTATCATTTATTTTCTCCGTCTTAACTTTCCAAATCTGACCTGCTGCAAATATGTTATAATAATCATTGACTGGTGTGTAAGAGTAACATTTTATGACATACGCTTCTGGAATCACCTGAAAAATTATGTAGCTCTTTATTCTCAAATATATATGTATAGCATTTATTTTTCAACTATAATAAAAAAAATAGATTCATACATATTAGTATACTTAGTATTATTTTTAAAATGCCGTAACGGTTTACTGTTAAAAAAGATTCACCACATATGTTATGACGAAACAATCCATTTGCATATTGTTATCTTCAATTATCCTTAAGCGCAATAACGTCTGCTTTGTCAATAATACGCCATCCGTCAGTGATAACAGATTCCCCACTTATACTTCTCAAAGAAACTGGCCAACTTCTTCGACTTTCATGATATATGATTAATTTAGTTCTTTGCCAATAATCACCATATACATTCTTAACAAAGTCAGTTGGCAGCACCTGTGTTTAATTTTATGTCTTAGATCGTATCTAACATAATTTATATATACTTTTTTTTTTGTAAGATTTGTATCATACCAGTTTTAATGAAGAATCCTCATCTAACACAGTTACGCATGATGAATTCATTTTTATATACCTGTAACATAGCAACAACTGTTATAAACATTTAGTATTCAACTTGAATTCATACATATAAGTTTATATGAATAACAGAACTACATCTTAAGCAATACTAGATACACACTTTATTATAAATATGCCTTTATAGCAATAATAATCCTAATTCATTTATCTCCATAAAATCTGTCTATCTACACTTTAAACGATAGCAAATGAACTGTTATCAGATCAATGAATTTGATTACAAGTAAATAAATAACAAATAATGTTGATCAATTTTTTAACAACGCACCTCTTTTTTTAGTGTTGATTCTTATTGTCTACATATATTCTCATATATAAGGAAATATAAAAGTATATGACATCAATGTAATCTTACTTCAATATAAGTCAACTAAAAATATTCTCAATCTTAAAATTTATGTCATACTAATAACCTATTCAATCATCCAAATAACAATGTTAACCATGGAATTCTATTTTTTGACAAGAAGATCCAGAAAATATATCAACCAAATAACATTATTATTCCAAATTCTATACTTTGAAACACATGCAATACAATCTAATCCCTCTTAGATACACATAACATACACAACATTCACGTCTAAATTTTCAATAATAGTCGGAAATAAACACCTTACGAGTCAACAAAAAATATGCTCAATCTTAAGTTTTATTTGATACTTATAAGATATTCAATCAATCAAATAACAATTTTAAACCAGAAATTCTATTTTTCACAAGAAGATCCACAAAATATATCAACTAAATCACATTATTAACGGAAATTCTATACTTTTAAACACATGCAATAGAATCTAATCCCTATTACATACAAGTCGCCGAAAACATTATTAACCAAAATTCTATACTTTTTAACTAACATAAAGAACATTCAATTTCATGAAAGTCTAAACCCTATTTCACGTCTAATTTGTTAATAATCGCCCGAAACAAGTCGGTAAAGTAACTCAAACCGAAATTGCGCTTCAAGTGATCGGAAAATAAGTGTGTAAATCAAACCTTAGAATGCCGTTCATGTGATCGGAAATTAAGTCGGTAAAGTAACTTTACCAATTTTTTCAACCGTCGATTGTAGTTTCTTGAGCCTTGTGAGTGAGGATGATAGGGTTGATTGAAGTTGAGTTGATATGTTATCATTGTATATTAGATTTTATAATTATTATAATATTTTTATATGCTATATCTGTTTTGTATTAATTTTAAATATAATATTTAAATTATGTTGGTACAATGCTGTTTATAATTGTATCTTTATATTTAAATTTAATATTTAATTTTTTTCCATGATTCATTTCAATATTTTAGATAAATAGATATAGGTTATTTTGTTTACCTTTTTGTGAAACGTTTACTTTATATCAAGTATTTTCCAATATATTTACAAGTATAGTAATGAATAAAAATGAATATACTCTAATGAAAGTATTACAATTTGTTATATTTTACATAAATAAATAGTTATAATAAGTTTTGATTCTATTGTATTTTTAAGAATAATTTATCAATTTTCTCTTATAAATACATATCATAATTTTTTTCTTACATTGTATGTGTTGCAAATACTATTCAATTGTTACTCTTCTTTCTGAATTTTCGTGTTTGGGTTAACATGTATCGTCATGGTCCGTATTTTATCATAACTATACTTGATCCGCTATCCCTTCAACAGGTACATAACTTTCATTATTATTTTTTAATCTACTGATTCGTATTGTTTTATCTTTTATTCGAAAGAAATTTTCCGTTTCTTTTTTGGTTTTCAGGCTATACCTATATGTATGAGTAGATTTATATGGATGAATAAGTTAGAATCCTCAACTGTTAGTGTTAAACTTGATGAAACGCATTCATGGTGTGTTGTTATAAAATTAATAGAAGATGTATTCTACTTTACGGATGGATGGTCTCAGGTTTTAAACTACTTTGGCCAGGGTTCTTTCTTCATTATTTTCAACTATCTTGGTGATCGTACTTTCAAGTTCAAGCTCTTCTGTCATGATCCAAATAAAGAGTTTGGAAAACCGTTTTGTAAAATTATTCAAAATCCTTTACAAAGTCCAATGGTACGTAATTTTATTATAGATTTTAATTTTTTTATTTCGATTTATTAAAAAACATAATACGCATAAATTTGTAATAATTGATTTTTTTACAGGTTCTACCAGATACTTTTCTTTCAAAACATTATGATTATCCTTTACGGATAACATGGTTATATTTAACGTATCCGAGAATCATAAATGGGAAGTCCGTATTAGAAAGATTGGTCCAAATTATTGTTTTGCTGATGATTGGTTTAAATTTATTGAAGATCTAAGGTTAAATCCTGGGGATATTCTGTGTTTTAAAATAAACGACTTGAAACATTTTAACATTACCATATTCAATAAACAGGGTCGTCAAGTTTTGTTAAACAACACTCCTTTAATTGAGCAAGAATATGAACATATTAGCAATGTGGAAGGTTATCGACAAGTTAGTGACGATCCTAACTATCCTTTTTTCGCAATAACAGTAACTAATGAATTGGTATTATACTATGCTGTTTTATGTTTATTTTTTTGTTTATTTTTAGTGTTTTTCATTTAATAACATTTACATATTTTTAATGTTCTTACAAAATGTAGATCCTTCCCAAATTGATTACTGACTTAAGTGGTTTAAATGAGTTTTCTGAACTAAAGATCAAAGTTGTTAAAGGAAATACTTGGGTTAAGAATCTTCGTACACACAATATTGATGATCAAAGAAGGTTTGTCAATCAATTTATTATCTTATTTATTATTTATCTTTTACCCTATTTGTATATGTATTACTAACAATTTTTTTCATATTTTATTTACCACAGGTACGGTGTTGTTAGATGGCATGATATACTTGAAGCTGAACATATTTCCTTAGGTGACGATTGTTTTTTCAACTGGTCTAAAACGAATTCCAAGTTATTGGTTACGAAACTCCAGCAAGCAGAAGCGCTACAGTAATAGACTTTCAGTTTTTATTTAAAACCCGAAAAAACATATATCTTACATTTACTTTTCCATCCCCCTTTATTTACGTTTGTGGTACAATGCGTTTGTTTTTTTAGTATTTTAAATTCAGATTGCCATTATAATTTTATTATCCGTACAGTCCGTTTATCATAACTAACATAAATCATTTATATCAGAAGTATAAACATGTCATTTTTCAACACCGCGAAATTCGCGGGTATTAGCACTAGTTACTTAATATAGAAACAAACAAACATTTATAAAAAAATACATTGTAAAGTTGAGTGAATTTAGAGTAATAAAAAAAACTTTGAGTGACTCTGCTTGAAATTTTGAAAAAAACTTGGTTACTATTAAGAAATTTTTTTCTTCAAAAAAAGTCCATGTATAAAATAAAATAGTGGACACATGATAAATAAGAGAATGCTAAATTTAAGGCAACTGTTACACTTTTATATATCTTTTTAAATCCTATATATACTTTTTCTCTCTCTAAACATTATATGCCTTTTTCTCTTTAAAATTAAATACGCATTTTCTCTCTCTAAATTATATATTTGTTTTTGTCTATTTGATTCCTAAATTATCTATCATCTATTAGTAACATAATAAATAATTATATTAAATTATAATATTTTCATATCAAAATTCAATACTTTGATATTCTTAAAAAATCTGCCGTAACCAGAAAGTTGACTAAAAGAATAAAAGAATAAAAGCTGCCATTTTCAGTTTTAACTTGGAGCGTATCACGTATAAATATAAAAATTACATTAATCAAAGTTGAAAAATAAAGAAAGAAAATTATATTTAAGGTTGTAATGAAAATTAAAAAAATAACCTTATAAATGTGAGAGGCTAGAAAAAGAAAAAAATAAATTAAATAATAAAAATTAAGAAAGGAAAACCATATTAAAGTTAAGGGCTAAACATATCATTATCAAAGTTGAGGGACCAAGAGAGAAAAGAAGTGAGTTGATTATTAGTGTGTACCATGTGTGTATATATATTACATAGTTCATATTCAAAATAAAAATAAATAATAAATGATAAATAAGAGACTGCTAAATTTAAAACAAGAGTTACACTTTTCTTTTCTCTCTTTAAATCATTATAAACTTTTTCTCTCTCTAAATATTATATATCTTTTCTCTCTCTAAAATTAAATGTATTTTTTCTCTCTCTCCAAATTGATTTCTCTCTCTAAGTCCTATATAATCTCAAATAATTTTATTAAATTATCATAGTTCTCAAATGTAAGTTCAATCCTTTCTTTATTCTCAAAATTCATTGTCGGAGCTTGGCAGAGAAGCTACTCATATACATCCACACAGGGCATAGTTTGAGGAAAGTTCGATAAGGTGGGTTCGCTATTCAATCTATTTTAAACCTTCAAACTCGGTAAATTAAATCTTTCAAATTCCAATAAAAAAGATTTAGTATTGAAAACTATGTGTTTTAGTAGCCTTTATTGTTTGTTGCTTTACAAAGTTATTAAGTAAATGTCGACTTAGTGTTTTAGTGCATTTCCATAAAATAAATTAGTTTTGATAAACAATCAAATTCTATATCATTTCCATCGAACGAATTACTTTTCGTAGTGTGAATAAACTAGCTAATGTACCTTATTACGCATTAAATTTGTCTTTTCCAATAATGGTTAGAAGAACATTTTTCAGATTTTCAGCTTCTGTTATAGATCAACAATAAAGCACATTAATAGTTCTAGTAAATTATAAAAAGAAAAATGTGCTTCTGTTATGTCCTTACCTTTACCTTTAAAGGTGTTATTATGCTTTATATATTCAACTAGTTCCAAATTGCTGATTTAGAAAAAAATAAAACTCTTGGTTCAAAGATTATGAAACTTATTTATACATATCACATTTAATTATTTAATTAAAATATTTTCTTGTGCGTATATTTTTTTCTTTCTACAAAATGTGAGGTATTCAACAGAAAAAAGTAATAACAAACAGAATTTGGAAAAAAATTATATCGTTTATTGATTTGGGAAAAACATAGACATTAATGCATATGCGAAATATAATATTCAAAACGCACATATAGAAGTTAAAATGAAGTTAAACTGAAATACACGTGACAAAGTAGGGGAGTGACAACTTTACACAAATGATGGTCAAAACTTTACTTATTCTCTCTATATCTTTTATCTTTAATAAAGAAAAAAGAGAATAGTTATATTAAAATACTTTGAAAAAAAAGTTTCTTATATTCAAATTCAACCCATATTATTCGATAATCTAGCGTCAATTAAAATTTGTATTTTATTGTGGAAAATTTCATAATGAAAATTGCGGATTTTGAGTTAATTCTATATAGTGAGGCGTTCTTATTTACTCTATTTTGTCCTCACTTTATTTAACTTAGCGCGTTTCATTTCCAATTAGCTAGATATAAATTGCCTTGCAACACATTGTTTTGTGCCATGGTCAGTAAATTATCTACATGCCATACACTAAATAACACTTTGTATCATAGAAAAAGGAACTTCTTACTTTATAATCTAATTTTGTATGGATTTGTTACCATTAACTTTTGCAAATACATGAGTGCTTTCTTTCTGATTTACTTACAGAAGAAAAGAAGTGACAAGGTCACTGTGATTGCTATGAACCGCGAAATCACGTTATAATATGTCACACCCCCAAAATACCACCTAGGGAGTGTCACTGTCAGGCGTGTGACAAACCAATAACGAGCCACTAATCATATTGAACCAATCATAATGTTGAATAAAATCATCAATTATTCTGAAAAGTACTGTCAATAAGTTTAAAAGAAAATCAACATGTTCAGCGGAAGCAAACAAAAGAAAACATAATTAACTGTTTCAGTTTAAATGTGTGAAATCAATAAACCCATCATTCGTATCCACTCGGCACGACCCATGACCACTCCAGCTACTTCAGACAGCAAGTTCCAAATCCATATAACCTAACAACCTGCGAGCATGCAACAAGTGTATCAGACAACACTGGTGAGTTCATAGTTTTACGAAAGCGATGTTTACCAAATATGTAGTTAATCCATTGAAGTTAATTCCCGAAGTAATGTTGAAAACAATGTTGATAATACCCCAATACAAGACGGCTTCTGATTATTTTGCCCTTTCTCCAATGCTCCTATCAAAGCATTGGTCATGACTAGGTCATTAGTTCAACACCCGTCCTCCCAGGAACGGGGTGAGGTTGCCAAACCTAAGTAGCGCTACTAACTAATACCATGTTACCTTCCTGGTAACTAAACAACACGGAGGGACTTTAAAGGTGATAGGAAGAGTATATTATCCAACATTCCCGTTTTTACCCAAAAGACTTTTCCCTCCCTGGGATACCCACTGACTGTCCCAACCACCGGGACGCATGCTCAAGAGAGATGAACTCACCGTAGAGTGCTCGGTAGAATTAATTACACGTTTCACACAATGATCAATCAAAACCTACCATATTACACATAACAACCAGTTCCACATTTACGTAAGTCACAAGTTTCACGAATAGTGCACTGATACTAGACTTGAACAATTCTCAACACATTTGTAATTATTCACGTCGTAACACGTTCTTTACTGAAGCCCCTAGCTCGAGTAACCATGTGTACCATCTTATCTAAACAAGTAACATTCAAACTAGTGATACACAATTTAGACAACACCTTTCATGGACACGAGATCAACCCTTCTGATGTGCACCCTATAGATCAGCCCATATCTACAAAATTAAGCTCGGCTGAATAGCTCTACACTATGCAGCCCAATAATAGATGTGTTTAAGATGAATATGTGAGTCACGAGTTTCTAACAGGCCCAAAGATATATCTATTCAACCTAAAACACCAATCTAACATTTTAAGTTATAACCGGCCTCACTCTACTTCAGCCCAGTCCAAGCAATTAACATAAAATCATCACCACTACCATCCCAGCCAATAAGTTTGTTCGGCCCATAATAAAATAACCCAGTTTCCTTTAGTTGGCCGGTTGGGCTGTCGAATTCAGTTAACCCCAGCGGCCCAATTCAATAATAAATGATCAGCCCACTACCCATTTAACATCATTAACTACCCGGTTCAATAATAAGTTGCAGCCCCCTCATTAATCATCAGGCCCAAACCTATTTACATAAGTTTATTAGTTCAATTTTTATATCAGCCCAACCACCCTAAGCTATGCAGCCTATTCCCGTTGACAGGGCCCAAGTGATGTTGTGTGTAATCCACTACCCATGTGCTATCTGATGTTATCACCCAGCCCAATATAGGTGTGCGATTCCACCTAATTCCATTACCCATCCCCCCCCTCTAATCACGGCTCATCAGTTTCTCAACCAAGTTTTAGACACTTACAACAGTTACTATGATCATCATGCTTTCTATTTATCATTAATTTATTAACCAAGTATAACCACAACAAACCAGATTCCTCTTTATAACACTTAACATGACCAAAGAACCTACTCAAAGATCCCACCCTGTAACACCTCCTAAACCCAATGAATACGTAAAGGGTCTAGCCGATTTACCAAGATTCTATCTACCCTTCTTAGCATAAATCAATACATAACCAATTCTAACTCACTCTCTGATCATACATAATACTAGTATTACCCAAGATCGCATTCACATATACACAACATAATAATCATTAAACAATCTGAATTCATGAGTTGATTCTTTTATATAACATTGTTTTTCATCCAAGAATACCTAACAGTTTCCACACAAAACATCATAACCATCGGTTGCTATTATTCTAACTGATTACGTGACCGTCATGCATACGAATACAAAGTTCTGATATCACCTACAAGATGTACACATATATAGCAACCTAAACCACTAACGATCAACGAAAGCATACATCAAAACAGGAAATCACACTTTGATTACTTGTGCATACCGACATCACGCAACATATATATATATACGTAGATGAAACAGGAACGATTATACTAACCGGATAAACGAACGAGAAGGTATAGATGATTAACACACACACGGGGGGGGGGGGGGGGTTCCGCTGCTGAGATTGTGCGATCAGGGGAGGGGATGTAGGGGTACGGTTTGTTGTATCATGAAATTTGTGATAATGTGATTATTATAAATATATTACGTAACCTCCTACTATAATACCAATCACAATTGAGGTGGGCCGGCCATGAGATGTACCAAACAGCTGGGCCGGTTATTCAAGACAATCAAAGGTGGGCTCAATTTGTTAGATTATGGGATAACCAGCATGTACGGCCCCATTTCCATTTGATGTAGTTTACTAGGGGTTTCGACCCACATACACTAGGCATAGTAAACTAACTCACTAACACGCAAACATATTAAACCGGATTTTCGTTTAGCACGATTATTAAAGTCACACGTTTTATAACAATTTATATTGTCGTAAGGGGCGTGAAAAGAGAAACAATGAGAAAATAGGGATTACGTGACGTAAAGGCACTGACCTTAAATGTTCGGGTTGTCACATCATCCCCAACTTGAAAGAAATTTCGTCCCGAAATTTGACAAGTGAGCACGAAAGAGTGAAGTGAGAAATCAAGATTGTTGCGGATTATTCTCAGGTGCCACATCATCCCCAACTTGAAAGGGAATTTCGTCCTCGAAATTCACCAGTTGCATCGGAATTGATTCAGCAGATTCGCATGATTGCAGATACTTAGTCTCGAGTTCCAACGAACTCTCACAATCGAGATATGACTATGTTAATCGAACCTTGACTTCCTGGTCCATGTATTCGATAAGTTTCTCCAGTAAAGGTATCGCTCGCGTTTCATCAGACGTCAGTTAAGCTCGCCACGCTTCCCAAGCATCCCACCTTGACTTCGTTCTCATGTGTGGCTATGTGGGCCTTCAGGCCCGGTCATCCGTACATGGTCTTCAGGTTTTAATACATCCTATCAAAGCTCTGATGAGTAGGATATTGAGGCCCGTGTGCTTCGCCTGCACCAGTTCCCTAAGGTTGCTGTATAGTGAGGTCCATATCCGTTCCACGAAGCAGCAAATATCGTCCGTCCTGCCAAAGGTTGCTTCCCCATGCCCCGCATGGGTCTATCTTGAGAACTCTCTTCCGTCAGTTCTTCAATTTAAATAGGGTGAGTCTGATCAGGTATGATAAAGTCGATAGCGAGCTGCAAAGCTCGTACACGTCCAGGTTTCACGGTCGTATTCATTCAAAAGTTCCATCCAGCGTTGCCATCACATGTTTAGCTTTCTTGAAACAAGGATACACGGGAGGCCCTTGTGATCGGTCTAAGTAGTGCATTTGGTACCGTCCAAGTAATGCCTCCAATTTAAATCCAAAGACCACGGCTCCCACCGCAGGTCGGAACTCATGCAGTTCTTCCTGTAGGTCCACCACGTAAGCCATCGCCCGCTCATGTTGCATTGGCGTGTAACCGGGACTCTGAATCGAACCATCATGATATATCGCCGGATCATCAGTACCCTCGGATAGAAGTGATGCTCCTTGCGTTACAGGGTTGGGTTTCAAAAGCTGAGAAGACGTCCTGCTACTTTGGTTCCGATGAGTTCACCGCTCCCCGCTGTGCTAACGAGGTTAAGGTTGCGCAATCTTCGAAAATCCCGTGATGAATCTGTGATAGTATCCAGCGAATCCAAGGGATTGCTGTACCCCAGAAGGAAATCAGGATTAGCATAAGGTCTATTCTGAAATTCCACCTAACGATGTGGAAGTAAACCAGGTAACTCTTCAGAAGACACGTCAGGAAATTCACGAATAACTGGAAGATACTCGATCTTCCTTTCTTAAAGTGGCGAATCGGTGACAAGAGCTAGTATAGCAGAGTAGCCCTTCCGTAGACACTTCTGGGCTTTCACGATTGAGACGATGCCAACAATGGCACCACTACGATGATCTCAAACTGATAAGGATTCCCCACTGGGAGAGGGAACGCACGATTTTCTTTTTGCAGAGAATTTTCTGCTTGGTACATAGATAACCAAGTCCATGTCAACGACCATGTCAAAACTTACAAGAGTATTGGGAAGTAGGTCAATGTCGAACACTTGACCCACGAGATCAAGTTTACAACCAGAAAGAACATGAGAAGCTTCTATCGATTTACTATCAGTTAATTCTACTACATGCTTATTTACAAGAAAGGTGGGAGTCAGTCCTAACTGACGACTGAACCCTAACGCACATAACCCCAATCGAAACAAGAGTCAAATAAAACAGAAGCAGAAAAAGATCATTCAAGAAGACGTACCGGTCTCAACATTGCCATCATTGCGAGTCTCCCCCAGCGCCAATAGTAAATACTCTTCCACGTGCTCCGTTCCCACCATTGTTCCCATTGTTGCCGCTCCCAGTATTGTTGTTGTTGCCAGCATTCTGATTAAGCTGAGGGCAATCCCTCTTAAAATGACCCTCATCACCACACTGAAAGCACCCCTTTTAATTTCCCTGGTTCTGTTGAGACTGTTGCCTCTCCTGTTGCTGTGGCTGCTGCTGCGGCTGCTTTGGAAGCCAGACCCTGCAATCTTTAGCCATATGACCCACCTTGTTGCACCTATGACATACCCGGGTGCACGGCCCGCGATGGTGAAACATACACTTATCACACTTTGGTAACTTTCCCGCGTAGGAACCCTGATTTGAATTGTTGCTCTGATTCTGGTTCACAGAAGACGACTGGCTAAAACTACAGTGGATGTTGTTGTCTGCCCTTTTCTGAGGTTGGCTGGCACTGGTTGCTTTGTCAGTATCGTTCCATTTTCGCTTGTGATCACTAGCAGGGGTTGTAGCTGTAGCAGTCGAGGTAGTAGCAGAAACACGTGGCGGCAAGTTGCCACGTTCGACCTCTTGGTCAGTAATCTTATGTGCCAAACGGACGATACGGGGCAGATTGTCTAGGTTTGCAGCAGTAACGTACCCCTTAACAGCTGGTGCTAAGCCCTTGAGATACAACTCAATTCGCCGAGGTGGGGGTCGAGACATGTTAGGGCACAAAGTTGCTAAATCATTAGACCTCCTAGTGTATGCTTCAATCTCAGACCCCTCCATTTTCAGGTTGTAGAACTCGTTCTCCAGTTTCTGAATCTCATCACGAGGACAATACTCCTCTCGCATCAACTCCTTGAAATCATCCCAGGTAGTGGCATTCGCCATCTCAATACCTAACATTTGTACTTGGGCATTCCACCAAGTTAAGGCACCATCCTCCAAAGTGCCTGTAGCATACTTCACACGGTCCCCCACGGGGCAGTTGCACATAGCAAATACTAATTCAGCCTTCTCGAACCAACGCAAGAGTCCCACAGCCCCTTCAGTCCCACTGAAGGTCTGTGGCTTACAATCCATGAAAGTCTTAAATGTGCAGGCAGGCGGATTGTGTTGATTCGCAGGTTGACCTAAAACGAAGGGACATACAACACACAAGTAAGATTCGAGTATACGTCGCAAGGATAGAGAGTAATTGGCAACATATCGTACCAGCCTGGTAAGCCGCTAGGGCTTCAGCTACACGAGTGTTGATCAAGTTGGTTAATTCGGCCTGGGTCATAGCAATGTGACCACGTCCACCACCTCGACCTCCTCCACGTCCACTCATGGTTCTATATAAGAGAAGGGAACAATCTTAAGGGTCGAAATGAGGTAAAAGTCGAGTATCACATTGAAATCTACAAACTACCAAGTTTACACACAATAGGGCAGAACCCTTCTCACGCTCATTAAGCCTCACTGGGATTTGCATGCACCTCGCGTTATTATTATGTGTGCACCCATAATAATAAGGCGATTTGCATGCTTATCTCAGTGCCTCTTAACTTGCGCTAAAAGGTTCCCCACATTCAAATAGCAAGCAAAAGGTTTCACATGATCAAGAATGACAATAGTCGAAGGGTAGTGTCGCACTAACAGTTCACATAACGGGATTGATAACAAAGGGCTCATACTACAGTGTCAGGTGTGCATTCACGGGTAATGTTATTCATAAGCAAACACTAGATATGCTATGCAATAATAAACGAGAGACGAACCTTGCAGTCTGGAGCTGAGTGTCATGGTCGATTTCGGTATTGTTCGGTTATAGTCTGGTTTTATAAAAACGTTTTAAAACCAAGTTCACTATAACCAGTGGCTCTGATACCAAACTGTCACACCCCCAAAATACCACCTAGGGAGTGTCCCTGTCAGGCGTGAGACAAACCAATAACGAGCCACTAATCATATTGAACCAATCATAATGTTGAATAAAATCATCAATTATTCTGAAAAGTACTGTCAATAAGTTTAAAAGAAAATCAACATGTTCAGCGGAAGCAAACAAAAGAAAACATAATTAACTGTTTCAGTTTAAATGTGTGAAATCAATAAACCCATCATTCGTATCCACTCGGAACGACCCATGACCACTCCAGCTACTTCAGACAGCAAGTTCCAAATCCATATAACCTAACAACCTGCGAGCATGCAACAAGTGTATCAGACAACGCTGGTGAGTTCATAGTTTTACGAAAACGTTGTTTACCAAATATGTAGTTAATCCATTGAAGTTAATTCCCGAAGTAATGTTGAAAACAATGTTGATAATACCCCAATACAAGACGGCTTCTGATTATTTTGCCCTTTCTCCAATGCTCCTATCAAAGCATTGGTCATGACTAGGTCATTAGTTCAACACCCGTCCTCCCAGGAACGGGGTGAGGTTGCCAAACCTAAGTAGCGCTACTAACTAATACCATGTTACCTTCCCGGTAACCAAACAACACGGAGGGACTTTAAAGGTGATAGGAAGAGTATATTATCCAACATTCCCGTTTTTACCCAAAAGACTTTTCCCTCCCTGGGATACCCACTAACTGTCCCAACCACCGGGACGCATGCTCAAGAGAGATGAACTCACCTTAGAGTGCTCGGTAGAATTAATTACACGTTTCACACAATGATCAATCAAAACCTACCATATTACACATAACAATCAGTTCCACATTTACGTAAGTCACAAGTTTCACAAATAGTGCACTGATACTAGACTTGAACAATTCTCAACACATTTGTAATTATTCACGTCGTAACACGTTCTTTACTGAAGCCCCTAGCTCGAGTAACCATGTGTACCATCTTATCTAAACAAGTAACATTCAAACTAGTGATACACAATTTAGACAACACCTTTCATGGACACGAGATCAACCCTTCTGATGTGCACCCTATAGATCAGCCCATATCTACAAAATTAAGCTCGGCTGAATAGCTCTACACTATGCAGCCCAATAATAGATGTGTTTAAGATGAATATGTGAGTCACGAGTTTCTAACAGGCCCAAAGATATATCTATTCAACCTAAAACACCAATCTAACATTTTAAGTTATAACCGGCCTCACTCTACTTCAGCCCAGTCCAAGCAATTAACATAAAATCATCACCACTACCATCCCAGCCAACAAGTTTGTTCGGCCCATAATAAAATAACCCAGTTTCCTTTAGTTGGCCGGTTGGGCTGTCGAATTCAGTTAACCCCAGCGGCCCAATTCAATAATAAATGATCAGCCCACTACCCATTTAACATCATTAACTACCCGATTCAATAATAAGTTGCAGCCCCCTCATTAATCATCAGGCCCAAACCTATTTACATAAGTTTATTAGTTCAATTTTTATATCAGCCCAACCACCCTAAGCTATGCAGCCTATTCCCGTTAACAGGGCCCAAGTGATGTTGTGTGTAATCCACTACCCATGTGCTATCTGATGTTATCACCCAGCCCAATATAGGTGTGCGATTCCACCTAATTCCATTACCCATCCCCCCCCCTCTAATCACGGCTCATCAGTTTCTCAACCAAGTTTTAGACACTTACAACAGTTACTATGATCATCATGCTTTCTATTTATCATTAATTTATTAACCAAGTATAACCACAACAAACCAGATTCCTCTTTATAACACTTAACATGACCAAAGAACCTACTCAAAGATCCCACCCTGTAACACCTCCTAAACCCAATGAATACGTAAAGGGTCTAGCCGATTTACCAAGATTCTATCTACCCTTCTTAGCATAAATCAATACATAACCAATTCTAACTCACTCTCTGATCATACATAATACTAGTATTACCCAAGATCGCATTCACATATACACAACATAATAATCATTAAACAATCTGAATTCATGAGTTGATTCTTTTATATAACATTGTTTTCCATCCAAGAATACCTAACAGTTTCCACACAAAACATCATAACCATCGGTTGCTATTATTCTAACTGATTACGTGACCGTCATGCATACGAATACAAAGTTCTAATATCACCTACAAGATGTACACATATATAGCAACCTAAACCACTAACGATCAACGAAAGCATACATCAAAACAGGAAATCACACTTTGATTACTTGTGCATACCGACATCACGCAACATATATATATACGTAGATGAAACAGGAACGATTATACTAACCGGATAAACGAACGAGAAGGTATAGATGATTAACACACACACGGGGGGGGGGGGGGGGGGGGGTTCCGCTGCTGAGATTGTGCGATCAGGGGAGGGGATGTAGGGGTAGGGTTTGTTGTATCATGAAATTTGTGATAATGTGATTATTATAAATATATTACGTAACCTCCTACTATAATACCAATCACAATTGAGGTGGGCCGGCCATGAGATGTATCAAACAGCTGGGCCGGTTATTCAAGACAATCAAAGGTGGGCTCAATTTGTTAGATTATGGGATAACCAGCATGTACGGCCCCATTTCCATTTGATGTAGTTTACTAGGGGTTTCGACCCACATACACTAGGCATAGTAAACTAACTCACTAACACGCAAACATATTAAACCGGATTTTCGTTTAGCACGATTATTAAAGTCACACGTTTTATAACAATTTATATTGTCGTAAGGGGCGTGAAAAGAGAAACAATGAGAAAATAGGGATTACGTGACGTAAAGGCACTGACCTTAAATGTTCGGGTTGTCACATAATATATACTCAAACTTACAAAGAACTATAAAAAACTAATTAATAACACAATAAAAGAAAAAGAAAAAAACAATTCACTTTATGCCTCAGTATATTTCTCTCAATAAAAATTGCATAACTACAAGCACACATCCCATTAAAGATTATTACAATACTTAGGGGGCTCTCCACCAACGTGCAAGTTGGTTGTACAACTAGAATCAATCTAAACTGTTAATTCTAAGGTTTTAAAAGCAATAAGAACCATTGTTCCTAAGAACATATTGCGTCATGAAAAACTATTCTATTTAGTTATCAGGAAAACAAAGTATAAGTTCTTGTGATTGTATCTTATTTACTCTATTTTGTCCTCACTTAATTTTCGTAACTTAGCCCGTTCTAGTTGCAATTAGTTAGATTTAAATTTCCTTGCAAAGCATTCTTGTAGCATACTCATTAAATTAATTACAAGCAATAGCTAAATCACAATTTGTATGGTAGAAAAAAGAAATTTATAATTTACAATATCATTTTATATGGTTTAGATTTTTTCTGCCGTTTAACTTTTGCAAGTACATATGTGTATTCTGATTTGCTTACTCAAGAACCAACATGGACACCATGATTGCTAATAAATGTGAAATCACATTTATCAATATACACTTAAACACACAAAGAAAAGTAATTCTAATAATCAAAACCCACTCGGGTATGCTCAACGCACTCCCGCGACACAACAGACTCAGGGGCAATCCTTTCAGCCCCAGGGGCAATCTTTTCAATCTCAAGGACAATCCTTTCAACCACGTTACCAAAATCAGGGTTCAGGAAGAACTTCCCAGCCACCCGCCTCTCAAAATAACTCAAAATTAGAGGAGATGATGGCGCAGCTGTTAAACAACTCCAATAATGCTAATCAAATATCTGAAAAACGATACCGGCAGCATGAGGAGCGTTTCATGGCGCAAGAAGGGGATATGCAGAGTTAGAAGGCTTCAATACAAACCATTGAGAATCAAGTCAGCTAGTTGGCTAAGATGTTGTCTGTGGTCTTCCAGGTAACACGGAACGAATCCTGAGAGGGCATGTTAATGCCGTAATGACGAGGAGTGGTAAAACCACGGGACCTGACAAATCGGACTCACTACCGATCACTGAGAAAGTCCATTCTGACGCTTCAGACGAGGTTCACGCTAGGCAAGTCCCAGCAAGTACAGCACAGCTCCAGGAGCTAGTTGCAGATTATACTCCTCCAGTTCCATACCCGAGCAAGAAGCAAAAGAACGATGAACAACATGGTAATTTCTCGAAATGTTTAAACAATTACACATAAACATACCATTTGTTGAAGCGTTGGCTCAAATGCCTAAATACACAAAGTTCTTGAAAGATATCCTCACAAACAAGCAAAAACTCAAAAGCTTGTCTTGTGTGTTGATGAATGAAAACTGTTCGGCCCTTCTCCAAAATCGTTTACCTGAAAAGATGGGAGATTCAGGTAGGTTTACTCTTCCCTGCCTCATTGGCAGTATGTCTGTCAGTCACGCATTGGCTGATTTAGGAGCAAGTATAAACCTTATGCCATACAAGGTTTTTGCAAAATTAGATCTGGGTGAGCTTTCACCAACTAGGATGAGTATTTGACTTGTAGAGTTTTCAATTAAGTATTCGCGTGGATTCGTTGAGAATATGTTAGTTAAAATCGATAAATTCGTTTTTCCCATGGATTTTGTTATTCTTGATATGGACGAAGACTCAAAAGTGCCTTTAATACTCGGACGACCGTTCCTCAATACTGCGAGGACGATTGTTGATGTGGAGGCTGGCCAAATCACGCTCCGAGTAAATGACGAGCATGTGACATTTGATACTAAAAGATCAATGCAGCATCCGCAAAGTCACGATGACATGCTTTACTATGTCGACATTGTCGACACTTGTGTAAGCTCTCATTTTTGAGGTACGATTGAGGAAATCGACATAAACAAACATTTATTATGTGAGAACCTAGATGGCATTTCACAAGAGGGCCACAGAGTTGAGCAACCGGTTTATCAAATCGGTTATGATGGTTCCTAAAGTCCAGATCGATTTGTGGAGATTGACCGTGAAGTTGAAGAAAAGTCAAAACCTTCAGTTGAAGATCCACCTTCGTTGGAGTTAAAAGAACTCCCACCACATCTCGAGTATGCATTTCTAGATGAGGAGTGTTGCTTGCCAGTCATCATTTCAACATTTTTAGCAAAAGAGGAAAAGAGACAGCTTCTCGAGGTTCTAAAGCTTCATAAAAAAGCCATGGTCGTGGAAAATTATGGATATCAAAGGCATTAATCCTTCTTTTTATACTCATAAGATTCTAATGGAGGACAATTACAAGCCTAGTGCACAAGGCGTTTGAATCTGAATATGCAAGACGTGGTGAAGAAAGAAGTAATTAAGTTGTTAGATGCAGGGCTGATTTATCCGATAATTGATTCAGTTTGGGTAAGTCCAGTGCAAGTAGTACCCATGAAACGTGGTATTACTGTAGTTCCAAACGATATGAACGAACTTATTAATACCCGTACCATCACTGGATGGCGAGTTTGCATCGATTACCGCAAACTCAACCATGCCACCCACAAGGACCACTTCCCGCTTCCATTCATCGATCAGATGATGGAACGACAGTCGGGGAAGTCATTTTTCTGTTTTCTAGATGGGTTATCTGGATATTTTCAAATTCTTATTGCTCCCGAGGACCAGGAAAAGACTACTCTTACATGTCCTTCAGCACATTCGCCTACCGGCGTATGCCTTTTGGGCTGTGTAATGCACCAACCACATTTCAGCGCTGCATGGTAGCCATTTTCCATGATATAATTGAAGACTCCATGGAAGTATTCATGGATAATTTCTCTGTTTTCGGGAGTTCTTTCAATCAATGTCTTGGAAATCTGAAAAGAATGTTAATGAGATGTGAGGAAACAAATCTTGTGCTAAACTGGGAAAAATGCCACTTCATGGTGAAGGAAGGGGTAGTTCTCGGGCACAAAATCTATGAAGACGGGATGGAAGTTGATCCCGCAAAGGTAGATATCATTTCTAAATTTCCTCCCCCTACCTGCGTCACGTAGGGCTCTATAGGCGATTCATAAAAGATTTTTCAAAAATCGCAAGACCAATGACCCATTTGTTAGAAAAAGACACTCCATTTGTGTTTTTAGAGGAATGCATGAAGGCATTCAAACAACTAAAGCAGAGGCTTATCGAAGCCCGTATTTTGGTTGCTGTGACTGGGCGTTGCCATTTGAGATAATGTGCGACGCCAGTGTTTCGCAATAGGAGCAGTTTTAGGACAACGAAGGGAGAAGCATTTTCAATCCTATCTACTATGCCAGCAAAACTCTACATGATGCTCAAGAACATTACATGACTACAGAGAAAGAGCTTTAGGCCGTAGTTTATGCTTTCGATAAATTCAAGTTGTACCTTGCGTTGTCCAAAATAATTGTGTACACGGATCACGCAGCTATCAGATACCTTTTTAGCAAACAGGACGCAAAACCGCGTCTTATCAGATGGATCTTGTTATTACAAGAATTTGACATTGAGATCCAAGACAAAAAGGGTGCTTTGATCGTTGCAGCCGACCATCTCTCGAGACTCGAGCATGGTAATTCTGAGAATTCATGGGAGGAACCAATAAATGACAATTTCCCCCACAAATTTCTTTTGAGTGTCGAAATGAATGACGAGTCACCTTGGTTCGCCGACTTCGCAAACTACCTCGCATGTGAAATACTTATCAAAGGATTATCATATCAGCAAAAGAGGAAGTTTTTCGCAGACTTAAAATATTATATCTAGGATGAACCATTCTTGTTTAGAGTTGCCGTAGATGTGTATTTGGAGAAGATGCAACTAGCATTTTGCGCCACTGTCACGAGGGGCCCATCGGAGGTCATCATGGAGCGAATTACACAGCAAAGTAAGTGTTAGACTCTGGATTTTACTGGCCCACTATCTTTCATGACGCGCATAAATGGGTTAGAGCGTGCGACGCTTGCCAGAGGGCAACACATATCTCCGCACGTAATGAAATGCCTCAACATCCAATGCAAGTCTATGAAGTCTTTGATATATGGGGTATCGACTTCATGGGTCCATTTCCTGCCTCACGAGGTAGCAAATACATCCTAGTTGCTGTAGACTATGTCTCAAAATGGGCCTAAGCACAAGCTTTGCCCACAAACGATGCAAGGGTAGTTGTGAGGTTCTTAAAAAAGTTTGTTTGCCTGATTTGGTGCTCCAAAAGCACTAATCAGTGACTGAGGAATGCATTTTTGTAATGCGCAGTTGGAACGAGCCTTGTCCCGTTATGGTGTTCATCATAGATTGGCTACGCCATACCATCCTCAAACGAGCGGGCAAGTGGAGGTCACGAATCGGGGTTTAAAAAGAATTCTTGAACGGTCCGTTAGTCGGAATCGCAAGGATTGGTGATGATGCTCTGTGGGCTTTTCGAACATTGTTTAAAACACCTATTGGGACCACTCCCTTTAGGTTGGTCTACGGAAAAGCCTGTCATCTACGAATCGAGCTAGAACACAAGGCATTCTGGGCCTTGAAAATGGCAAATATGGATTTAAAAGGCGGAGGTGAAGCCCGTTTTCTATAAATCCACGAGCTTGAGGAGCTAAGAAACCATGCCTATGAGAGTTCTAGCAGGTACAAAGAACGAGTCAAGAGATTTCATGACAAAAGAGAGACCATAAGGATTTCCGCATGGGAGATCTTGTGTTGTTATATAACTCAAGGCTGCGTTTGTTCCCCGAGAAACTAAAATCCCGATGGATGGGTCTGTACACAGTTAAAGAAATATTTTCGTACGGTGCCGTAACTATCGAGGACTCAAATGTGGTGAATTTCAAAGTCAACGGTCATCGATTAAAAATTTACATCTACGGACCGGTTGACTCGGTGGAGGAAATACTCGAACTCCACATCCCGCGCGCTTAAAACAAGTATGGGGAGAATGAGTCTAGCTATCGACTCACTGACAAATTTAGCGAGCGTGTTTTCACACGTTAGGGGTAATTTTGTACATATTGATATTTTGTATTTATTTCCTAGTTCATTAATTTTTCGGTTTAAACGTAGGTACATACAAGTTTGATCCATCACTTTTGAAGTTTTGAAGTTGGTTTACAGTTAAAACATACATAACCTTGCAAAAATGGAAAAATTGGGTGAAAATACAGAGTTAAATGGTTACTATTACTTCTGTCCACAAAACGCATAGATAACGCACCACCGTGCACTTGGTCGCACGACCGTGCACTCCGTAATCGCACCAGACTAGAACCATCGTGCATCGTGCACCTGGTAGTCGTCGGACACGCACTCCCATGCGAGCTAACTGCACTACCGTGCACAGCGGCACATCCTTGCAAACAAGACTGCAGCACTGATTTGCACTCCCGTGCGAGACGCCGCACGACCGTGTGAGTAAATTTAGCAACAGTAAATTTAGGGTATTTAAGCGATTTTGCAGTAAAAATTTCTCATAATTTCGAAACCCTAGCAGCCGCACGACAGTTCTTGGTCACCTACATCCTAAAACCAACCAATTTTTGCTTAAATTTCACTTCAATCTTCATCCAAGGTATGGTTCCTACTTGTTTTTCAGTTTTAATCTAATCTCTAGCGTAGATTTAGGGTTATGATTCAAGAAATTTTGGGGTTTTCTTCATAAACTCAAATAAACCCTTGTTCTTGAATGTTTGGTGCTAATCGTTGGTTCTAGACACTGATTTGATGTCCATTCACTGTTTAAAAGTTGAATTTTGTGTTATAAAGGTTGAAATCAGTAAATGGAAATGATTTTTCATAGTTTTCCGTCATGCACGGTCGTGCATTTGACTGGCATGGCAGTGACGATCAAGAACATAGACAAATCAGTGATTCAGAACCACGATCCCGAGACGCACGGCAGTGCCAAAAACTGCACGGTAGTGCAACACCAATTTCCGGCACTGGTCAGTCAACGATCTCGGATCCGCACGACAGTGCGATTAAAACGCACGACCGTGCGTGTGCTGAAACGATAACTGAAAGTCGTTAAAACACTCTTCTGGTGGCAGCACATAAAATCTTGGATTATGCCCTTATTTTGCTGTATTTCTGTATGCAGATGAACCACCGATTTCTCAAATTTGACCAAAGCAAAACGAAGGACCGTCCATGTGTTAGCAAAATGGAGGCATTCTAGAACCAAAGGGGGAAAATCAGGGAGCCAAGAAGGCTATGTTGGCCTACCATGACAGCCCTAAACTAAGAAGAGAGACTATCCGACATGATTTCATATACCATGTCTAGGTTGTTGAACATTCAACAACCCGTGTACCTTGAGCTCACACTCGAGTTTTTCGCTTCCTATACTTATGACAAACCAAGAAGCGATAATCCCGATTTCAAACTTACAAATATGGTACAATTCAGGTTGGGTAGGAAATGGGCACAAGTGGTCCGTTGCTAAACTTGGAAGAAGGCTAGGAATCTACATAGATGAAGAAATCAATACCAATCTTTTTTCCAACATATACATGTTTAGTAGTGACCAACAGAGGGCTGATTTTTGGGCACAAGTGGCAGATGGGCCACCATATGATACTAAGAAAGCAAAAGCATCAAGACTATGAGACCCGCTTCTGAGGGTCATTCATCAGGTTATGAGCCACACCATCTGTGGACCCATGGACAGTTCAGGAAACTGTCCCACTCTAGATGTTCTTTTCATATATTTAATAGTTAATGGAGTGCATGTGAACCTTGCCGCCAGAATGGCTGAGTTTTTCCTGAACAGCGCGGGAAGGACCGCCAGCAGCGAGATCCACGGAGGTGAATACGTGACTCCACTAGCATATAACATGGGGATCATGACAGATGAGGTAGTCAATGGTCTTACATTAGTTCATGCAGGAGGGGATGTAGACGTTAGGTCTTTGAAAGCAATGGGTTTAGTAGTGGACACAGAAAATGGCCCGAGACTGAGGGGCCTTAATGGAGAGATATGGGATCCACTACCAACGCAACCACAGGAAGAGGGTGAAGACATCCACATGGAGGAGATTCATGAGCCACAACATGTACTAGGACCACCACCAGATCACCAGCACGAGCAGCACCAGCACCAACACCAGTACGATTATCAGCCACGATAGGATTGGCCTCCAGGTACCCCTTCATATCCAGAGTTATACCAGTAGTTCCAACAGATGCAAGTGACTCAAGACACTATGAGAGTCACTCAGGACACTATGAGAGCGACTCAGGACACTACAAGGGAGGAGATGTACGCAGGCTTTTCTTATATCTTCCAAGGGTTACAGAACGCCTATCCGAACTACGTCGGAGAGCCTCCACAGTTTCCATTTGGAAACCCAGGCAATTATGATGCGGGTTCATCTGGAGCACGCCGCCACGACGATGATGACGATGAGGATTAGGAGAAGGTGGAGCGCACCATTTAGAGACACTGGTGTTTTATCGTAATTTTTATCTTACTAGTTTATTTTAATTTAGGTTTTTGAAACTCTCTGTCTGTTTTTTTAAAAAAATGTTTAGGTAGTGTGTTTGTTTTTGTTTGAATAATGGATTTGGTTTTAGTCATCTAACGTTTTAATCAATAGTATTGTTTGCTGTTTTAGTTAGTGACATGCTTGGCAGTTTTGTAAAGAATGCACACAGAGTTGAGAAGACTTCTATTCAAAAATCTATTCATACAAATCTACTTCAACTCTGTGGGAGTACCTCTATCCCTTTTCACATTATTAGTTTAGCTCTTCATAATCGCTTAACTAATATATGTTTCACATTGGGGACAATGTGAAGTTCAAGTATGGGGAGGGGTTTAATGGTTTAAACTTTGTTTGTCCTTGAATATCCTCATTTTTGTATATATTTATTTTAGAAAATAAAAAATGGTCACTTGTGTTCTTTAGAAAGCATCGGATTTTTTCAAAACCAACAAGCCAAATTGATTTTTGAAAAAGATAACTAAAAGCGTGACAAAACATGAAGAAAGACTTTCATATTTATTTTTACATTCATACCCATTCCTTCCGTTTACGTGAGTATATTTTTGAGTCTTTACTGCTTTCTTGACAATGCTTCTTTTTTTTTGCGGAAAATGAGTGAGCCAGATGTTTCATGTAATTTAGAACTTGTCATTTGTATAGCTTTCAAAATCATATATATGTGAAATTGCATAGAAATGATAGAGGTACTTAGGATACCATTTTGTGTTAGCCTTTTTCTTTGTTTATATCCCGCACCCAACATTATCCATTAGTTCGCCATGTTGAGCCTATTTTTCGTATTTTTTCAAATTTTACCCAACCATTTAACCTACTTAACCAAATTTAACCTTTTCATATTTACCCTTTGTGTTAAAATTCGGCCATAGCTAATTAGCTTGTTGTATTTGTTAAAAAAAAACCTGTCTCGTTGAACTCTCTAAAGAATATGGAAAATCATTAAGAAGAAAATAGAGAGCAGAAATGTAAAAAGCGAAACTCTGAACACATACACAAGTAGCTTAGCAACGTGTTCAGAAACCTAGAAAATAACCGCTGAGTTTTAACCTTTTAGCCACCTTCAAATATCCATTCCATACCCTTAACCAAAGCCTATCATTACAACTAATCAAAAGACCTCTTGATTTATGTTTTTGACATGTTAATTGGTGGAGATTAGATCTTTTGACAAGCTTATGATATTGCATGATTCATTGCCTAGGCATCCAGTGTTTTACATACACATTACACGTATGATTCAGAAATATAACCGAGTGAGTGTGAACATTGTGAGAAACGTAAAGATTTGCATGCTAAGTCAATCAAGTGTTAAGTCATTGCTTATATGTTTATCTTTTCATATATCCAAATAAACTTTTTTGTTTTAAATCTGTGATGATTACTTTTTGGAAAACCAATTTGACGACCAAACAAATTAGTAACTTTGTAAATATCCAGATTTGTTTCCTTGCTTTATTTTAAGTTTGCTTAAGGACAAGCAAAGTTTAAGTGTGGGGATGTTTGATATACGTTAAATTATACATGTTTTTATCCCACAATTTACTTCCATTTTAAGCATTTTTGTCCGAAACTCTGATGTTTAGGTACCAAATCAGGTACTTTTCTATTTTCTGGTCTTAAACAATGTGCAAAAGACGAATCTGGTGAAAACGGGGTAATTATGATAAAATTCTGAAAAAATTGGCAAAATTCTAGTGAACTGCCAGAACATGCATGACCGTGCGGATCACATGCACGATCGTGTAAGGTCTCCGATCCCGGAAGCACTGCCAGTGCAAGTGGGAGTGCCGCTGTTTACTCGGAACGTGCTACCGTGCGACCCAGTGCGATGACCGTGCACAACCTGAACCATACAATCTGATGACACTTCTGATGACCTCGCACTACCGTGCGACCAGACGCATGACCGTGCCGATATTGTGACCAAGACAACTTGTCCACTAGTCCACTTGTCTGGACTAGAATCCAATAAATGACGTCACCCGACAAGTGCCAGTGCACGACCGTGCGGCCAACTACACGGCCGTGCGGATCAGAATTTTTACTATAAATAGCAGCATTCGCTACTGGTTAGAATGTTGGGTTTTTCTCGATGTTTCTAGGCGATTTCTGGGTTCCGAAGCTCTCCTGATCAGACCGCTTTGAAGCCTCAAGATCGAATGGAAGCATAACCGATCCAACCCATCAATTCCTTGCTTGTTTATGGTTCGATTCCTTGTTCTTATACATGTATTCTAATCATTATTCAACTGTTGAGCTGATGTTAGTTTATGTTTATTGTAGTATTGTGTAATAGTAGTAATGAACTTGTTTCTTGAATAATCTTTATGTTGTAATCTTGTTTGTATGAATCTTTAGTACTTTTTCATGTTTGAATATTCATGATTATATGATGAATATTTCATTGATGTTGAGTTCTTGATTATGTTTGATTGTCTTGATAATGAATCTGTGGTTAGTTAAGATTGTTAACAATTCCTCGATTAATCACTTGTTTGTAGACTTCGTTTACACCATGGAACTGGACCAGAGTATTGGTTTTATACAAGATACATCTTATTTTGATTAGGAATGCTTTCTTGCACGTAAGGGTTCTAACGAATTATATGGTGTTGTTACATGTTCTTGACACGGTTTATGATCTTTGTTTAGTAGTTTTGGTCTGAAATTGCTATCTTGGTAGATTTGTGATCAAGACTTGTAAGATGAAATATGTTGTTATATGATCTACTTAAATGCTTATCCTCGTGGCTGTATTGTGACGATCGGTATTGCTTTCTTTGATAAGTGAGGTTAGGAATCCAGACCCGGTAATAACCTATCTTTAAAGATTCGCATGCATAAATATCAATAGGTCGCTAATGAATGATTTTAGGTGGTTAATGTGAGACCATCGCGTGCTTTCCAAAGAATCATAATGGTAGAAATCCAGACCCGGTAACTAACTGTCTTGCAATTGGTTCAATTGATTAAGTGCTTTTGTGACATATCTGATGTAGATAACATGTTTAGGTTGTTTGTGAAACAAGATAATATTTATTTTTCATATTTGGAGTCTATTATGTTTTAGATATAGTTTTAGATACTTTTAGTTAAATACCCATTCACTTATCCTTTTACTCGTAAATCAATGACAAAGATTTAGTACTCTACTCCGCCCGTGTTCCATGGATCGATATCTGATATCTGGTTCTTACCAATACTTTACTACATATATGACAGGATACACTTGTCCTTTTGTGTGTGTTATAATGTTTAGGTATAATCATTTTTATAAATATTAAAACAAAGTTCGTGTGTAAATTCACTGTAAAAACCTGTGTCCATAGACACGCACCAAGCACAATAATAAAAACATTTCACCTCAAGCCTCAAATCATATTTCTCTCAATAGGAATTGCATACTACACCAACATGCAATTTGGTTGTACAGATAAAATCAATCTAAATTGTTAATTCTAAGGTTTTAGAAGCAATAAGAACGAACATAATGAGTCATGAAAAACTATTCTATTTAGTTACAAGGAAAACATAGTACACGTTCTTGCGATCGTATCCGCATCTGTCTTCAAAATCTTGTCTTGTACTGGAACATGGTGTGCCCAGTACTTGGAACTGACACAAATCTTTACTAGTGAACATTTGTTCGTTAGTGACAATTGTACCTAGGTAGTGAACTCTTTATCTGCATTAAAACTTAAACATCGACACCGAACATGGATTTCATTATTGAATAACTCACCAGCATTGATACTTCTTCGTCAATACCAACCTTTATTTTTAATCAATAATCTAGTATCAGTTAAAATTGTACTTTTGTTGTTCAAAATTCATTCTTTAATGGAAATGGCGGATTTTGATTAAAGTTATATACCAAACCTAATTTTGGTAACTTAACTCGTTCCATTTCTAATTAGCAAGATATGGTTTTTCTTTTGCAACTCATTGTTTGGGTCATTCCCGTTGAATTAATTACAAGCAATAAACCAAATCACATTCAGTATCGTAGAAAAGAGAATTTGATTATTTATAAAATTTAGAATTGTTATCCATATAATTTTTGCAAGTACATTGGTCTTTTTCTGTTATATAAACTACTTTTTTTAAGAGTTCAACAAACAAGCACGCTAATAGTTACCTTAAATTTTAAAACAGAATAGATGTGGATTATTATTATGTAACTATACAAGTTCGTTAGTTGTTTCCTTAAAATGGTGTCGGTTATCATAATATGCATGCTCAAGGTGCTTAATATAACTGTAATCTTGTAGGTGATCAAGGAAACGGAACAAGGTTTGGATATGAGTTCGTTGATCCATGTCATCGGTCGTGACCTCACAATGAAAAGTCTCATGTCCCAGCCAAGATACAACTATTCTCGCATCGCGTCACTAAACCGGAGTTTTCGTGAGCTCATTAGAAGTGGTGAAGTTTATAGGCTAAGAAGCATTCAAGTAATTGAACATTGGGTCTATTTTTCTTGTGCCAATTGAAGTGGGAAGCTTTTGATCCTGTCAACGAGAAATGGATGAATTACCCATGATGGATACTGACATAGGCTTCCAGTTCGCGGATAAAGAGTCCATGGCACTTGGCACAGAGCTACTGGTCATAGGAAATGATATGCTAGGTCCGGGTATCTACAAGTACAGTTTGTTAACAAATTCATGGTCACAAGGGCTGCCAATGAATGAACCCAGATGGTTGCTTTGGTCGGCCAGTTTTAAAAATATTGCAATCTTTGCAGGTGGTGTGGATCGAAATGGAAAGATCATAGACGCGGTAGAAAGTTACAACAGTGAGACAGGGACTTGGAAGACACTTCCTAGTATGATTAAGCCGCGGAAATTGAGTTCTGGGGTCTTTATGGATGGGTAAGTTTTATGTAATTGGAGGGATTAGCAGTAATGATTCAAATCCATTGACATGTGGAGAAGAGTATGATCTGGATACCCAAAAGTGGACTGAAATTCCCAACATGCCACCTGGTGGTGGCGGACCTGGAATGGCTCCGCCGCGGCTTGCAGTGGCAAGCAATGAGTTATATGCTGCTGATTGTGCAGCAATGGAACTGAAGATGTATAGCAAAAAGAACAAAGAATGGGTTGCTATTGGAAGGTTGCCTGAAATAGCACACAGTAGGGATGGTTGGGGTATTGCATTTAGAGGTTGTGGGAATCGGGTCGTCATCATTTGTGGTCCTAGAGATACCCAGAATAGATATATAGAGATATATTCATGGGTCCCCAGCGAAGGGCCACCACAGTGGATGAGGATTGGCTGGAAAAGTAGTAATAACTTTGTCTACAATTGTGCTATAATGGGCTGTTAAGCTGAGAAGAAATCTGGTCAAAAAATCTTCTTAATCTTTCAAAAAGCTAAGTGAACTGATGTGGCTATTTTGTCGAATGATTGTGAGAAAATCTAGGGTTGTTTTTTGTATGTTTGTTATCTTGTCAAAAACTTGTGGGAATTATGGTTTGTGGGAAACTTGTGGGAGTTCTGCTAGTTATGAGTACTTTTAATCAATCTTTTTAATCTTGCCTTGTTAATTATTGATTGCAATATATGCTTGCTAATTTTTTGGTTGTGAAGACTGATATTTACGTAAACAACCAATGAAGTCAAGATTATAATTTTGATAGTTCTTCTCTTTGCAAGCCAGGCATAAGGATACGTGTCTATTTAGGTAACTTATGATAATCTGAAGAAATATTCATCAACAATAACTGTTGGAATATCAACACCTCATTACTTACTTTAACAGTGGATTAGCTTATGTTTAAGGGTTTAATACCTCTCTTTCCACAGTAAATCGTGTAAATGTGGCACATTAATCTTTCAATTGACCTACCAGAATCGGAAATCTCATGATCATGACAACCACCCAGTCTTGTGATTGTCTATTTCTGGCTGGATAATCTTATGGTGAGTCTTTTTAATTGTTGTGACTGGTTTTTACTCAGATCTATTGGACACTGAAACAAACATAAAAACTGTGTGCGCTCTTAATCTTCACTGCTTAGAAATGCCCTTGTCCCTTACTTGGTATATAAATGTGTAAATAATGTTCGGATACTAACTACACTGAACTCAAGACCCTTATGGCTTCTACAGTGTTGAAAGTTAATCTTAATTGGTAACTTCCTATGTGGTCTCAGCTATTGTTAGCATGTATTTGTGTTGGCCCCTCCCAAGCCAGTCTTAACTTGACGAGAGTTTATTATTAACTTCTTCGAGAATTGTTGATTTTATGTACTTATTTTATAGGGATCTTACATATAATGATAATTAATCTATACGAGAAATTAATGTAGTTTTTCTTAATGCTAACTGAAGTGTTTGTGATATTCAAGCATGGAAGCGTTTAACTATTTTGTCTGTAACATTTGAAAAGGTTAAACCATAATAAATGTACCATAAAGGATACCCCTTTTAATAGAGAACTTTATTGATCAGATGATTAACTGACCCGATCTAGTCCCACCCTTAACACATAATTATTAAATGTTTAAAAGATGACAAGCTAAGTTCTCATTTCCCATTATCTATTCAGCTATTGTAAACTTGGGTTTACTAATATTTATGTGTTTTTTTATTGTGATTTTAGTGATGCAGGTGACGTAGACGATACTCAAATTACCATTGACGGTCAAATGGTTCTGCAGACAACTAAGTTCAAATATCTTGGATCGTTTGTACAAAGTGATGGGGAGATAGATTGTGATGTAGTTCATCGCATCCAAGTTGGATAGTGTAGGTGGAGATTAGCCACTGGGGTAGGGTTGCAGTTAGACATGCTATGTTGTATGAAACAGACTATTGGGCCATCAAGAAGACACAGGCGCGTAAAATAGAAGTAGCAGAGATGAGGATGTTAAGATGGATGAGTGGGCATACAAGGTTGGATCGGATATGCTAGCCACTCCTAGCTTTTCCCTAAGAACTTCATTTCTTATCCGATCCAACCTTGTATGCCCACCAATCCATCTTAACATCCTTATCTCTGCTACTTCCATATTACGTGCCTGTGTCTTCTTGATGGCCTAACAGTCTGTTTCATACAACATAGCATGTCTAACTGCAATCCTATAGAATTTCCCCTTTAATTTTGTTGGAAACCTCTTGTCGCACAATACCCCAGTGGCTAATCTTCACCCTCACCATCCAGCTTGGATGCGACATCACTATCTATCTCCCCATCACTTTGTACAAACGATCCTACATATTTGAACTTAGTTGTCTGCGGAACCATTTGACCGTCAATGGTAATTTGAGTATCGTCTACGTCACCTGCATCACTAAAATCACAATAAAAAAACACATAAATATTAGTAAACCCAAGTTAGACAAGTTTACAATAGCTGAATTGATAATGGGAAATGATAACTTAGCTTATCATCTTTTAAACATTTCATAATTATGTATTAAGGGTGGGACTAGATCGGGTCAGTTAATCGTCTGATCAGTAAAGTTCTCTATTAAAAGGGGTATCCTTTATGGTACATTTATTATGGTTTAACCTTTTCAAATGTTACAGAGAAAATAGTTAAACGCTTGGATGCTTGAATATCACAAACACTTCAGTTAGCATTAAGAAAAACTACATTAATTTCTGGTATAGATTAATTATCATTATATCTAAGATCCCTTTAAAATAAGTACATAAAATCAACAATGCTCGAAGAAGTTAATAATAAACTCTTGTCAAGTTAAGACTGGCTTGGGAGGGGCCAACACAAATACATGCTAACAATAGCGGAGACCACATAGGAAGTTACCAATTAAGATTAACTTTCAACACTGTAGAAGCCATAAGGGTCTTGAGTTCAGTGTAGTTAGTATCCGAACATTACTTACACATTTATATACCAACTAAGGGACAAGGGTTCTAAGCAGTGAAGATTACGAGTGCATACAGTTTTTATGTTTGTTTCAGTGATCCAATAGATCTGAGAAAAAACCAGTCACAACAATTAAAAAGAATCACCATAAGATTATCCAGCCAGAAATACACAATCACAAGACTGGGTGGTTGTCATGATCATGAGATTTCCGATTCTGGTAGGTCAATTGAAAGATTAATGTGCCACATTTACACGATTTATTGTGGAAAGAGGGGTATTAAACATAAGCTAATCCATTGTTTAAGTAAGTAATGAGGTGTTGATATTGCAACAGTTATTGTTGATGAATATTTCTTCAGATCATCATAGGTTACCTAAATAGACACATATCCTTATGCCTGGCTTTCTAAGAGAAGAACTATCAAAATAATAATCTTGACTTCATTGGTTGTTTATGTAAATATCAGTCTTCACAACCAAAAAATTAGCTAGCATATATTGCAACCAATAATTAACAAGGCAAGATTAAAAAGATTGATTAAAAGTACTCATAACTAGGAGAACTCCCACAAGTTTCCCACAAACGATAATTCCCACAAGTTTCTGACAAGATAACAGACAAACAAAAAACAACCCTAGATTTTCTCACAATCATTCGACAAAATAGCCACATCAGTTCACTTAGCTTTTTGAAAGATTAAGAAGATTTTTTGACCAGATTTCTTCTCAGCTTAACAGCCCATTATAGCACAATTGTAGATAAAGTTATTACTACTTTTCCAGCCAATCCTCATCCACTGTGGTAGCCCTTCGCTAGGGACCCACGAATATATCTCTATATATCTATTCTGGGTATCACTAGGACCACAAATGATGACGACACGATTCCCACATCCTCTAAATGCAATACCCCAACCATCCCTACTGTGTGCTATTTCAGGCAACCTTCCAATAGCAACCTATTCTTTGTTCTTCTTGCTATACATCTTCAGTTCCATTGCTGCACAATCAGCAGCATATAACTCATTGCTTGCCACTGCAAGCAGCGGCGGAGCCATTCGAGGTCCGCCACCACCAGGTGACATGTTGGGAATTTCAGTCCACTTTTGGGTATCCAGATCATACTCTTCTCCACATGTCAATGGATTCGAATCATTACTGCTAATCCCTCCTATTACATAAAACTTACCATCCATAAAGACCCCAGAACTGAATTTCCGCGGCTTAATCATACTAGGAAGTGTCTTCCAAGTCCCTGTCTCACTGTCGTAACTTTCTACCGCATCCATGATCTTTCCATTTCGATCCACACCACCTGCAAAGATTGCAATATTCTTAAAACTGGCCGACCCAAGCAACCATCTGGGTTCATTCATTGGCAGCCCTTGTGACCATGAATTTGTTAATAAGCTGTACTTGTAGATACCCGGACCTAGCATATCATTTCCTATAACCAGTAGATCTGTGCCAACTGCCATGGACTCTTTATCCGAGAACTGGATGCCTAAGTCAGTATCCATCATGGGTAGATTCATCCATTTCTCATTGACAGGATCAAAAGCTTCCCACTTCAATGGGTCACAAGAAAAATAGACCCAATGTTCAATTACTTGATGAGTGCTTCTTAGCCTATAAAGTTCACCACTTCTAATGAGCTCACGAAAACTCCGGTTTAGTGACGCGATGCGAGCATAGTTGTATCTTGGCAGGGACATGAGACTTTTCATTGTGAGGTCACGACCGATGACATGGATCAACGAACTCATATCCAAACCTTGTTCCATTTCCTTGATCACCTACAAGATTACAGTCATATTAAGCACCTTGAGCATGCATATTATGATAACCGACACCATTTTAAGGAAACAACTAACGAACTTGTATAGTTACATAATAATAATCCACATCTATTCTGTTTTAAAATTTAAGGTAACTATTAGCGTGCTTGTTTGTTGAACTCTAAAAAATAATAGTTTATAGAACAGAAAAAAGACCAATGTACTTGCAAAAATTACATGGATAACAATTCTAAACCTTATAAATAATAAAATTCCCTTTTCTACAATACAGAATGTGATTTGGTATATTCCTTGTAATTAATTCAACGGGAATGACCCAAACAGTGAGTTGCAAAAGAAAAACCATATCTTGCAAATTAGAAATGGAACGAGTTAAGTTACCAAAATTAGGTTAGGACAAATTAGTGCAAATAAGAACGCCTCAAAGTATATAACTTTAATCAAAATCCGCCATTTCCATTAAAGAATGAATTTTTAACAACAAAATACAATCTTAACTGATGCTAGATTATTGAACAAAAATAAAGGTTGGTATCGACGAAGAAGTTTCAATGCTGGTGAGTTATTCAATAATGAAATTCATGTTCGGTGTTGATGTTTAAGTTTTAATGCGGATAAAGAGTTCACTACCTAGGTACAATTGTCACCAATGTTTTCAAAACCGGACCGGTGGTCGACCCGGTCGTCTTACCGGGTCAAAGGTCGAACCGGTTCGACCGGTTTGACCGGAGTTAAGAACCGGATTTATTTTATATACACATGTATATATATGTTGCATATCAGTATATATTTATCGAATGAAATAAAATAACAAAAAGATCAAATATCCACCATAACATAAAAATGATTATTATAAATCATTTAGTTTCATATTCTCGTTGATTGTCTGTGTGCACAAATATTAAATGCAGTTCTCTTTTTTAAATTATTATATCTTGAAAAATGATACCAATTTTCTGACACATACAATCTTGAAAAACTCATTTGCTTTCTCTCATGTCCATTCAAACTTTATTTCTTTTCAACTTTTACTCTCTCGAAAACAACATATATGAGGCTTAAAACAAGAACAAGCTAGAGTCGGTCCTTTCATCTCCATTTTCAATTTTCCTGCAACTCTCGTTTATACCGTGTTCAACTTCTCGCCGGAAAAAGACCGGTCATGTTTTCGAGAAGACGAGATAAGGCTTCATGTTCAACTGTTCAAGAAGTCAAGATGAATGCTTGATGAAGATGATCCAGACTATGCTTGAAGAAAAAAACGGCCCGACCTCTCATAACGAACCGCCGGTCGAACCACCGGCCAACGGTCGGACCTCCGGCCTAATGCAGAAACGGGCTGACATAGCGAACCGGCCCGGCAAAGCGTCCGAACCCCGGCCCGACCGGTCCGGCCGGCCGGTCCGGTCCGGGTCTGAAAACATTGATTGTCACTGAAGAACAAATGTTCACTAGTAAAGATTTATGTCAGTTCCAAGTAGTGCGCACACCATGTTCCAGTACAAGACAAGATTTTGAAGACAGATACGATCACAAGAACTTGTACTATGTTTTCCTTGTAACTAAAGAGAATAGTTTTTCATGACTCATTATGTTCGTTCTTATTGCTTCTAAAACTGTAGAATTAACAATTTAGATTGATTTTAGTTGTACAACCAAATTGCATGTTGGTGGAGAGCCCCCTATGTATTGTAATAATCTCTAATGGGATGTGTGCTTGTAGTTATACTTTGACGCTTGAGGTGAAATGTTTTTATTATTGTGCTAATGATTAGTGTTCTTACTTTTCTCTATATGTTTAAGTGTATATTGATAAATGTGATTTCACATTTATTAGCATTCATGTTGTCCATGATGGTTCCTGAGAAAGCAAATCAGAAGACACATATGTACATGGTGATAAAAATCTAAATCATACAAAATGATATTGTAAATTATAAAATTCCTTTTTCTACCATACAAATTGTGATTTAGCGTATTGCTTGTAATTAATTTAATGAGCATGCTACAAGAATGCTTTGCAAGGAAATTTAAATCTAACTAATTAGAACTAGAACGGGCTAAGTTACCAAAATTAAGTGAGGACAAAATAGAGTAAATAAGATACAATCACAAAAACTTATACTTTGTTTTCCTGATAACTATATAGAATAGTTTTTCATGACACAATATGTTCTTAGGAACAATGGTTCTTATTGGTTTTAAAACCTTAGAATTAACAGTTTAGATTGATTCTAGTTGTACAACCAACTTGCATGTTGGTGTAGAGCCCCCTAAGTATTATAATAATGTTTAATGAGATGTGTGCTTGTAGTTATGCAATTCCTATTGAGAGAAATATACTTTGAGGCATAAAGTGAATTGTTTTTTTATCTTTTATTGTGTTATTAATTACTTTTTTATAGTTCTTTGTAAGTTTGAGTATATATTATAATGTGAGAAAAATGCCCGGATAGTCCCTATGGTTTTGCATTTTTTCACCTATAGTCCCCAACTTTCTTAAACTACCTCAATAGTCCCCAACTTTTCATTTTTTGTTCCCGGATAGTCCCTGGGTCTAACTTCAGTTTGTTTTCTCTGTTAAGTGGGTGTGAAATGACCAATTTACCCTTTCCTTTAAAAGACCAAACCACATGGACTATCCGGGCATCTTCTTCAAATGGCCTTAGTTCTCTAACCCTAATCTAAATACACACATACATCCACAGACACACCACAACTCAGCCAAACACACCTGCTCCCCTCGAGTTTCTCCGACGAACCCCTCCCCTCTCTGGTGGAATCGGAGTCTATGCAGGTGGAATCTTGTAGGTCCCTAAATCGGAGGATCGATTTTCACCACAAAATCCTTGTTTATAACAAACAAAGTTAAATGTGCGGAATCCACTTAACTAAGCCAAATCAAACATAGAATAAAGTAAAGACAGTGGTTAACCAAAGAAACACAATCGTTTGATTAACTGGATGAGAATGCACAACTGATACAAACACAGTTTACACCAACTGACCTTGAGGGTATTCTCTCATCTCTGAGACTAAACTGTGACATACCTGTGCCTTATATAGAAGATGGGCTGTTAAGCTTGACGAATCACAACTTGGGCTGACGAAACAGAAGAAAGCCCAATAAAAAGCCCAACAGTCAACGAATCACATGTGATTCGTTGACCACCTTGACGAAACAGAACCAAAAGTTACCATCTCTGTTTCGTCGACATGTACTTGACGAAACAGAGTGTTTCGCCAAGGCCTGCAAATAGTTAACTGTTTCTGCAAACCACATGCAGCAGAAACAGAAGGCACAAATACTTAAACACTTGACAGATATACCCTCAATATGCAACATGCATAGTTTTACTACCAAATACATAACAAAGAGACAAACACGTCAGACACAAGCGGATAGGAGGATATCCGACTTGGTCGACTGCGAATACAGACTCGATAACTGATAAAGACCGTATAAAATACACATAATTACAAGACTAGTAACAGACACATAAAAAAATGCATCAACAAACTCCCCCTTGTCTGTTGCTTGTCTTGGGTCTTCATATCTTTCTTTTTCAGTGACGTTCGGACCAGGAACTGCCCGAATGGATTCCCCGGTAATAGCAGTAGCAAGCAACGCGCTGAAACTTCAGTGTGTGCGTCCTTGTGCTCATAAAAGATGTCGTGCCGGTACAACTTGGCGATGTCGGATGCAGACATATTCACCAGCCATATTGGATCCAATATCCTGAAGTTCTTATCATCATTGAAAACAATAACTGCCTCATGCGTGTCTGAATCATAGCACCATAGGCACATATCACCAAGAAAATCCTGCTGCATCGGCATTAACGGAATCTTCTCAACTACTCTCGCCGGCTCGTACACAAGCTTGTATCTTCCGGTGTTGGTTTCCGGATCAAGAGTGAACTTGATCTGCTGATGCCTGGGAAACTGAGGTTTGTATGACTTGTTTTTCCACCCCGATTTCTTGTTCATCTTAATCAATCGCTCAAATAACGTCGCACCATCATATTTTGAGCGATTGATGAGATCTATCTTTGTCAAAGCAGCCACATCATAAAATGGCAAAGATAGGATGCTCAGCAGTGACTTGAAATACTGGATCCCGAACTCCCGCTTGATTGCAACACAATGGATTTCCTGCACAAACATCCAACATAGAATCCGCCCACTAGGCTTAGCCTTTTCCAGTTGTAAGAAGTCAACTTGTGTAGTCTCTGGAACAGGCTTTGAGACTCTAGACAAAAACCGTTGTCGCCACACAGCGAACGCATCCGTGGCATTCTCTGAAGTTTCACGGTTTTTCAGATGTTCATCAATATCTTCAACGTTGTCTTTCAGCCAGTCTTCATCAAACGGAGCAAATTCGGTACCATCCTGTCTAACATATGACGATTTCTTCGTATCACCCTCGAAGACAATCTCATCAACGTTTTCAACATTCATAGACTCCGGCTCACTTGGCATCTTTTCGACTTCATCATCATTAATGTCTCGCATCGCCTTCAATGTGATCAACTGTTGAGGCGTGAGATCTTCAACTATCTCACCCTCTTCAAGTGATTCTCCGGTGACTGGATGCATAACCTGTAAAACCAAATCAGCAGAACTAGGGACAGAGGATGTACCAGCTAACGCTTCAAGTAGTTGTTCTTCACCAACAGTTCCGCTAGATGTTCCTTGAGATGACCCTAGTGCTGATGGCTGATAGACGATTACAGCAGATGAAGTACCGGCTGGGGGTTGCTGTGGTGTAGCAGCTGAATCAGGATTCCCTTGATCCTCAGGATCTTCATCCCTTTTCTGCAGAATTTCTTGCTGCTTACACCTATCCTCCCACAAGGTAGCAACTCGTTTACGGAGAAAATCGAAGTTAGCACTCATCTTCCTGGCTCCTTCAAGTATTGTGGTATTTCACGAGTCATACCACTCTTGCATCACATCGCATCTATTTCTCAGGTCTTCAGCCAGCTTTTGAAGTACAGAGCTACTTCTTTGTCTCTCTTCGTCTACAGCTCTTAACCGAACGTTTTCAGCCTTAAGAAGGTCGATCTCTGCTTGTTGGCGTTGAATTGTAGCTTGTTGTTCACCAACAGTAGATTTCAACCTATCAATCTCCACTTGATGATGGATTTGATCATTTTTCGTGATGCGAATAAAATCAGTCTGTCTTTGAATGCGGTCTGCTGCAGCCTCAAATTGCATAAACAAGAAATTATTCTTTTCTTCCTGTGTCATATCCGTGAAAATCCTTTGGCGTTCACCACTAGGCTGAGCTGTGGTTGCTCGAATTGAAGCTACCATTGATCGCTGTGGAGTCACCTGAGCAGACACAGGTTGAGCTGCAGATGGCGACGATACCACAGGTGGTTCTGGAATAGGAGCTTGTGGCACAGAACCTCGGGAGGAGGTACTCAAGTATCTCCGAGCTTTCTTTTTCTTTTGACGCTCTGCTGATTTTTCGGCTTTTCCTTTTCTTGCACGTTCTGTTTCAGGATCAGAAGGAACATATTCCGGATCATCTTCCTGCCTGATCTTCCTGTATCTTCTTACCCCGTGTTCATCCAGATACATCTCGTATCCAGGTTCAAGTAAAAGATCATCATCATCATCAGAATCAGCCTCATCATCACCACCGGCTGATGTGTCACCAGCTGACACTCCCCCTGCTGAGGTACCACCAGCTGAAGTAGCACCAGCTGATGTGCCACCAGTAGTTCCTACGCTTGATGCACCAACAACACCAGCATCACCGCCATCACCACCATTACCACCTTCATCACCACTATCGCTTTCTGATTCATCAGACACATCCGGTTCAGGACCAAACTTCTCACTCATCATCTTTTTTAGCTCAGGCTCTTCATTATCAGACTGACTATCCTCATGACGCCATTTGTTGTCTGCAGGAGCAACGTACGCTGTGTTATGAAGAGCACCAAATAATTTTCTTGGAGGAATGCTCTCCTTGTATCTTTTATGAGCTAAGTTCTTGATAAGTCGTAATGAGTTGAAGTTCAAAGCTTCTATCTTCAGCACATCATTGTTTGCTTTTGTAAGACTTGGATGTTGAACATTCATTATCATCTGCAGAAAACGTGGATACATCCAATACTTGCTTCCAATGGTCCTGTTCTTTCCAGTTCTTGTCAGATTCTCCTTCATGTTCCCAAAGATGAACCCTGAAATGCTAAACGGTTTGTTTAGCACTAAGGCCACCATGAGACCCACGAGTTCGTTGCTAGCCATGTCGTAACCGGCCCGTTTGTTGCTCAAACACTGGATCTTAGCGGCAGATCACCCTTGTTAATTTGCATACTAAAGATATCTCCGGTGCATTTCATCCGTAATAAACACCCTCGCGTACACATAATCGGAACAAAAACTGGAGCGTCCGGACTATCTTGCAGCTGAAGAACTTCATTTAGAATATCAGGGGACACGACCACATCCACATTTTCAACACGTCCACTGATGACTTCTTTACCATCAACCTGACCAACATTCGCCGAATCCCAGAATGCCTTGACGAGAGACTTGTATACTGGCGTTGAGAACGTAACCGCATAGTTGATACGAGATTCCCGGATCCACTTGGTAATGTCTTTTAATTCAGTAAGTTTCTCCTCCGGATTCAAGTAAGCAATCTGGTTATGGCGTTTTTCGGACATGATTTCCTCCTCTGTTTTGTTCTCCTTCTTTGTCGCCGGCTTCCTTTTACCTTCTTTAGGTGCCATCTGCAATTTGAAAACATCCACAATAAGCAACACTCACTTACATATACATTTGGACATTTATGGATACAAGTTCATGTATCCACTTGACAGACAGACTGTCAAACCATGTCCACTGTGAACAACTTCAAATTGTGAAATTTTCTAATGCATGGTCGGCGAAACAGGAAACAATTGACGAAACAGAGGTTGGTTTGACGAAACAAAATCAGTTAGTTGACCAAGTCTGTTTTGTTGACCGCTGTGATTCGTCAAATGATGCTTTGACGAAACAGAAACAGGTTTGACGAAACAGAGTCTGGTGATTGACCAGTTTTGATTCGTTGACTCTTCCGATTCGTCAATAATGTCTTTGATGAAACAGAGAAATGTTTGACCGTCTCTGTTTCGTTGACTTTTTGATTCGTCAAACATCTGATTCGCCGACTCTCTGTTCCCCAAATATCTGATTCGCCGACGTTCAGATTCGCCGGAGTTAGGGTTAAAAATTTTGGGCATTTCGCCGAATATCATTCAAAACAGGTGTAGATGATCATAAATCATCAACAATTCAATGGATAACCAAAACAAGTTGTAAAACCTATCCTAAGATTGATAAACCCTATTTTCGGTTAAAAACCCATTTAAGAATTTCAACATTCAAACGGCTAAACATCCCCTGTTTTTCATTCATTCAAACCCAAACCGAATCACAGGCAAAACAAATACAAACATGCTTAGATTCAACAGTTTTAAGGTAATGGCTACAAGCTCAACAACAAAAACAGTAATATCAAAGGGAAATCCGGTCACAGAGGGGGTTTCCGATGATTTCCGGTGAAACCCGACGGTGCCAAGTACTAAATACATGACAATGAACAAGATTGCACCTTTGATTTTTTGTAAGATTTTGATGAAAATCCGAAGATATGAGTGATTTTAAGAGAAACCGTAGATAGGGGTTTAGAGTGTTTGAGAGGATGATGAACAGTTGAACTTGAGTGTGGTTTGAAAAAGATAACCAACTATTCTGACGTACAAGACTTTTATACACCGACTCCGCTTTTTGGCAAAACAGAAGTTGACGAATCGGAATCATGGGCTTTGACGAAACAGAATCTTGGGCCTGGACATGGGCTTGTATGTTTAGCCCATGACGAAACAGATTTTGGGCTCTCTGTTTCGTCAACACCTCGACGAGACTGTCTGTTTCGCCAACCACCAAAACAGGTTGACTAAATACTGACCAAGTATCACATTTTGACTTTGACCAGTTTCAGTTTCGTCGACTATATTTTGATTCGTCGACCTCTGTTTCAAAATCACCAAGGCAGGAATTATTTTGCATACTACACACAGGTTTTAGCAATTTACCATTTTGACATTAGTATGAATTTTCAAATACAAGAACGATTTATGAAGTAGGTTTCAGGCTTCCGGTCAGAAACACCAAGCAACATCTTTGGCATAATCAAAAACAAACTTAAACACTACACTACAAATAATTCTTAAAACGCTGAAAACTAAACTAAATGCAATTGAAATTGACAAGATAAACAACTGTACAGATGCAACTTTTGCGAGTTTCAAGGATAAGGAATCATACCAGCTTACGGTCTTAGTCAACATGATTAGATTTCTGTTTAAAGTTCTTGACAAGTATACTACCTCGATTATCGATATTGTTGTCCACATAAACTCATGCTTATCAAACGTAATAACACATAGGAGATACGCTTTATGGTAAGAGTTATACTTATAAGTCGATGTGAATCCACTTCACGACACATTCCCGTATCAAGGTATGCACGAGACTTCATCTTACCGGTGAGTATACAGATTATCATCTGTTTGACCGTATAAGATGTGAGATACTCACTTATTTTGATTTGAAAACCAAGCCCTATGTGATAGAATCACTTATTTATGAGGAACTTGATTTTCGATGCATGAGGGCACAGGAGCAAGTCCGTGAACAGGTCAGTACTTTCGTACAGCAGAGAGACGAACTTGACTCCCGGAAAGATGTGATATTTTATCACTTATTTGCTTGGACATGTGATTGTTTATCACTTATTGAGGTCGGATGCAACATGTACACGTATGTATGGTATCATGGAAGATCTAGACTTGCGTCCCCGTTATTTTTCGGTAAAAGATACAACCATGATACCCAGATAATAAGCAGCATAAAGACCGAATATCTCAGAACCTCGGCAATCTATCAAACGAAATTTCGGTACTAAGACCATATGCCAATGAATGGTTCCCACCTGACTTGAAGTCTGTTAGGTTTGTATCATCCTGCACATTTTAGTTTGATTGTGAGCCTATCGATATATCGTTAGAAGAGATACTTATCATTTGTTTAACGATTTTTAAACATGTTGACCGACCACACCAGTGAATATCATCACCTTCCTTTTTCCAAGAAACTCATTTTTGGGTTTTCTATTTTTTTTTTATTTTTTTGAATTTTTCAAAGGAAAAGGCAGAATCATAAAGACATCTTTTTGGATTTTTTTGAGTTTTTCTAATGTTTTTGTATTTTCTTGAAATTTTCTCCCCCTAAAAAGCTAAAAGATTACTAAAAGGAAAATCTTTTTGTATTTTTTTTTTACATTTTGAAAGAAAATATTTACAAAAAAAAAACGATTAGCCAAAGCGGTTTACTCGGGTATCACCTTAATGCCGTTGACCAAAAGTAGATAATCAAACCGTGATTTATCAAATGCTTTTGTAAACAGGTCGGCACGTTGGTGATCGGTGGGGATATGAACAACATCGATTAATCTTTTATCAATACAATCACGTATGAAGTGATATTTAATTTCGATGTGTTTGGTCTTGGAATGCTGCACAGGATTTCTAGTGATCTGTAAGGCAGCATTGTTATCAACAAAAATAGGAGTAGATAGGAATTCAAAACCGTAGTCACGCATTTGTTGTTGTATCCACAAGACTTGGGAGCAACAACTGGAGGCAGCAATGTATTCTGCTTCACAGGTTGATGTAGCAACACACGTTTGCTTCTTGCACTGCCACGTAACCAGGCGACTTCCTAAGAACTGACATCCTGCTGTTGTTGATTTGCCGTCAATTTTGCAACCGCCGAAATCAGAATCACTGTATGCAGTTAAATCAAAGCTATCATCCCTAGGGTACCAAAGACCGGTGTCTGGGCATCCCTTCAAATAGCGAAAAATCCTTTTTGCAGCTGACAAATGGGAGGCCTTCGGATTAGCTTGATATCTTGCGAGCAGGCACGTTGGATACATGATGTCAAGCCTCGAAGCAGTAAGATACATGAGAGATCCGATGATGGCACGATAATAGGAGGAGTTGACGCTTTCACCCTTCAAATCCAGAGTAATCCCGTGATTCTTCGGAAGTGGGGTACCAATGGGCGTTGCATCTGCCATCTGGAACCGGCTCAAGATGTCACCAACATATTTAGTCTGATGGATGAATATCCCAGACTCGGTTTGCTGAACTTGTAGGCCCAAAAAGAAATTCATCTCCCCCATAGCGCTCATCTCGAACTTTTCCTGCATAATCGCATAATACGCTCGAATTGCCTGCACAAAGATTCGTTAGTAGAACCAAATATAATAGCATGAACGTATACCTGCACCAACAGAAGATCTCCATTTTCTTCTTTGATAAAGAGGGTGCAATCAATAAGACCTCGTCGAAATCCATTCTCCAGAAAGATAGTTGGATAGGGTTGCGTACCAAGCTCTAGGTGCTTGATGTAAACCATAAAGAGCTTTGTTGAGCAACCAAACCCGATCAGGATGGACAAGATCTTCGAAACCTGGAGGTTGTTCGACATACACCTCTTCTTGAACTATCCCATGAAGAAAAGCACTTTTGACATCCATGAAGAAAAGCTTCCAGACGTGCAACTGGTGCATAAACTTCATTGTAGTCAATCCCCTCGATCTGACGGAATCCCTGAACGACCAATCTTGCCTTGTTACGTATAGCCACTCCACGATTGTCCTTCTTGCATTTGAAAACCCATCGAGTGCCAATTTTCTTATAGTTCTCCGGTCTTTCAACAAGCTTCCAAACACCAAGCTTTTGAAATTGCTGCAGCTCCTCCTGCATGGCTTCAACCCAAGCATTATCCTTTAAAGCTTCTTTCCACGATTTTGGTTCTTCTTGTGAAACGTAACACGCGAAGGACCAATCATTTTGAAGACCAGATTCTCTAATGGCTGAATACAAACCAGCATTCTGGTTGTTTCTCGGCTGATTACGCGTCTGCACACCGCGATGGACATCTCCTATAATATTCTGCTGAGGATGGGTATCATGAATCCTCATTTCAGGATTTTCAGGAACACGTGCATTGATACCCAAATTGTTAAGATTGAGATCAACAACCAACTCCACACCAGGAATGTGTGTAGAGGTGGATGCATTCCCTTCAGCAGTATCTATATTCTGCACATGAGGTGTATCAACAGAGGCACCTTGAACAGGAGCAACTGGAGCTGAAGATCCTTCTGCTGCATCATGATATTCATCATCTTCTGAAGACTCATTGTAATCAGCAGCATCTTCATAAACCTCATTTTGAACCGTATTTTTAACCGATGAAGAACCTTGTGGGTCAACAATAACAGGTCTAACCAATGGCGAGTCAGCAGCGTTGTCACTTTCAAACAACATTCTAGCAACTGCTGATTCTTCATCAAAGGTCGGCAGATTGAAAGAGTCAAATAGTCCATCATAATCGAACATCCACGGATCACCCGGAGCCCTAACAGGACTCGTGTACCTTTGAACTCTTACTTCACTCCACAGCTCAATCTTTTTGGGAGCCAGATTCCAAACACGAAAATTCGGAGTAGCATATCCAAGGAAGAAACCCTCGATAGACTTCGCTCCAAACTTTCCATCCGGCTCAATCATAGTACATGGAGCGCCAAACGGTTCTAGGTAAGAAAGATCCGGTTTCCTTTTCTGAAGGAGTTCGAAACAAGTTTTGCCATGTCTCTTTACTGTAAGAACTCGGTTTAATGTGTAGCACGCAGTCGATATAGCCTCCCCCCAGAATTTAACAGGGAGTTTGGACTCTACTAACATTGTTCTTGCAGTTTCGATTATCGTCCGATTCTTCCTCTCCGCGACACCATTTTGCTGTGGAGTGTAACGAGAACTGTATTCATGAAGGATGCCTTTAGAAGTAGAGAACTCATCCATAACTTGATTCTTGAATTCGGTTCCATTGTCGCTTCGGATCCTCTTCACTTTCAACGAATAGAGATTCTCCAACATAGTAAGAAGATCCTTGAGGATGCCAGGAGTTTCACTCTTGTGTGCCATGAAGGATACCCAAGAAAATCTAGAATAGTCATCGGTAACAACTAGACAATAAGCATCTCTGAAGGTTGTCTTGTGCTTCATAGGTCCAAAAAGGTCCATATGAAGACGTTCGAGAGGCATGCTGACAGTGTTGATTTTCTTCAAAGGGTGAGACTTCTTTGTTTGCTTCCCTTTTTGGCACGAGACACAGATATCTTGTAAATGAAAACTTCTCACAGGCACACCATTCACAAGATTGTTTTTCACCAAATGGTTCATTTTCCTCAAGTGAATGTGTCCCATTCTTCTGTGCCAAGGTATAGACTCCTTTTCTGTGGCTTCCGAGACAAAGCAAGTGACTTGTGCAGATGTTGTAATCGCTTGGCTCATATCGAGAATATAAAGATCATTAACTCTCGGAGCCGATAAGAGAATCCATTCTTGTGGAATTTTGAACCCAGGTTTAAGCACATAACAACCGGCATCATCAAAATGCACGGTGAACTTTTTATCGCAGATTTACGACACACTGAGAAGATTATGATCAATTTGACGAACATAATTATCTTATTGAAGCACACAATACCATTGGAGATACTTCCCTCCCCAGTGATGTATCCGCCTTTGTCTCCCGCAAATGCGACATAGCCTCCTCTAATATTTCTCACGTCGTACAGAAGCCGTAAGTCGCCAGTCATGTGCCTGGATGCCCCACTACCAACAATCCAAAGACTATTAATAGTTCCTCCTGGAACACCCTGCACATGTCGTTTAAAGATCAGTTGAGGATGGGGACCCAAGCCTTAGTGGTCTTGGGTCATCCCTGAGCATCACGAAACGTGATCTCAATTTCTTGATGATTCTCAAGCACAACTGCTCCCCCTGAATTATCACCCGTCTTAGGTTTCCAAGTTTGTTTTTGCCTACCAGATTGAGTGTTGTAAACAGTTTTTGAAGCTTCTGGTTTTACCGGTTGTGAAACACTTGGTTCCCTTTTAACTATTTTAACTTCAGATTTCAAAGCTTTTTCAACAGTTTTTATGTTCTTACGTCGTTGTTTAGTTTCTTGTTCTTTAACTGTTCTTTTATCACGTTTTGGTGAAACTGAATGACGTTGAGGGTGAACTTTTTCAGGTGGTGCTTTCTCAACAAATTTATCCTTTGAAGTGTTTGGGCAATTTTTAATGATATGCCCAAACTCTCCACATTTAAAGCATGTTCTCCTTTCCACAAATTTAGGAGAATTTGATTGACCACAAGATGTCGAACCTGTGGAGCATGAGGTACTAACCTTTTCATCACACCCGTTTGTATGTTGAGTGTAATTGTTATCACTGTTACGTTTTAAGATCGTGACTTGTTGTACAAAATCGGTGTTTGATTTGTTCTCAAAAGTCTCAATCTTATCAGTACCCTTGGATGACACGAATTTGACATCTTTCACTTTCTTTTGAAACCGAGCTCCTTTTGTTTCAGATTTCATTTGAGAGACATTAGGCTTTTGAGCCCGCTTGACAGGTTGTTTACCATTAGAAGCACTAGGTTGTTGAGTGGTTGGTGATTTTTGATTTCCAAACTGTTTTCTGATCTCAGCCTTAGGAATTGGATCACATTGTGTTACAACAATTCCCGGAAGTGTTTTTCCCAAAAATTTGTTTGTGTTATCTTCAAAGACTTTATCAATCAAAGATTGATTGACATTTTCAATTGGAAAATCGCCATCTGAGTAGATTTTATCACCACCAACCAACGTATACAACACAGTACTGCTTTTAACAGCAGACACAGACGTCTTGTCAACTTTGACAGGATCTATCACTTGTTTTACAACTGATGGAACAACAGGAGTATCAGGATCACAAAGAATGTGATTCTCAAGTGGAATTACTACTCCTTTCATCTTGTCAAGTGATTTATCCTGATCACTTACATCCAATTCTGATTCATCATCCGATGACTCATAGTCCTCGATAATTGGAGGACTTTGTTTCATGGATGTTGAGGTTTCTTGTTGCTTAGAAGATGTGTTTGAAGAACTGTCCGGTTTGAACCCTAGGCCAGTAGAAAATTCCTCAAAATTAAGAGGCACACTGGGTTCATACCGTGGCATATCTTCTTCATCAGGCATTTTGGTATAGTTATGTCTCAAAGGGGGTGGACATTTCTCATACCCTACGCCTTTCTTGTTTCCTTTCAGTTGTTGAACATCGATGATGTGATCAAGCACAAATCGGGAGTTAGAATAACTCTCCAATTTTTGTTTGATTGCATCATGCTCGCACTTGGCAATGGCTAGTTGCTTTTTGGTTTCCTCAACAATATTTATGTACTCATTTATACTCACTTGTTTATGGTAAACCACTTTGTTCACTTCAGACAAGCTTTTCTTTAATGTTTCGATTACAGATTTAAATTCTTTTTCGTTCCGAGTTAAAGCCATATTTGCCTCTTTGCATTTAGATAGTTCAACAACCAAATTTTGATTATGACTATGAAGCTTTTCTGACTCAAGCTTCATATCTGCACATGATTTACAAACAATAGGAGCAGGAGTTTCAGTATTTACCTGACTCGAAGAGGCTGAGACATTTGCCATAAAGGCTGTTTGAAAAGAAAAAGATCCATCTTCAGAAAAGAATTTCTCCCTTTCCTTAGATACGGCAGCAGCCTTCTTGATCAGAACTGATTTCTGACATTTTAACTCCTCAGCTTCATTTAATAAATCTTGAACATCAGACCCTGCTTCCTCCTTCACATCAGGCTCAGATTGATTATCCCCAGAAATAAAACCTTCTTCATCAGAACTCCCAGAATAACCAGAACTGTCGTCACTTTCAGAAAACTCTTCCTTATGAACATGCTTGATGTGATTGATAATCTTTGCATAACATGCTGTTCCACCTCCTTGATCACCTTCCCCAAACTGTACTGACCAGTCACATCCTTCATCAGCTTGAACAGTCAAAGCCCGATTGGGATTTGATGGTGTGGACTGGCTCTGATTGTTGTTGACTGCCACAATCCTTTTGTCACGATTCTCTTGTTGGGCATTCACATTTGAAGTACTCGTCTGGTTTCTGAATGGGTTATGATTGCCTTGTTTAGTCGGTCGGGTGCACTCACGTTTGAAGTGCCCTTTTTCGCCACAATTGAAGCATGTGACAGCATTTATATCAAACCCATACTTCGTATCTTTCTTCCCTTCCAATGAAGTTCTTCCAGTTCGAGCCATGAAGTCTTTTGCCCTTCTAATTGCACTAGCAAAAGCCCATTTGATATCCATCAACTCCATTTCATCCTTGTCGATCTGTTGATAATCTTCGTGAGTCATGTTGATGTTTCCAATCTGACCTGCTACCAAACCGCAATAAGCACTGACCATTGTATTGATAAGTTCCATATGCTCCTTTGCTACTTCAATGCTAACTTGAGAAAGTTTTGAAGTGTCGACTCGGATAGTGTTAGGGTTTTGAGGTTGAGGATTGTTGGTATAATGAGCTTGTTGTTGTGGTTGGACTTGTGGTTGTGGTTGTGATGGGACAGGAATGTAAGCCCTCGGATCAAATTGAGGTTGTGCGGGATTAACTTGAGGTGGAGGTTGTATTGTTGGAATATAAGCCCTTGGATCAAAAACCGGTGGAGGAGGTGACTGAGGAAACGGAAAGGAATTTGTATTGGACACAAATGCCGTTTGCAGTTTGGAATTTTGGTTGCTGAGCAGCAGCGGATCTGGCCAAGGCATCGAAACCAGGAAGATACATTTCTGTATTTTGAGGAGCAGGAACTCGTTTAGCTTTCCGGATTTCTTCATCATTCTTGTGTTCCAGCTTTTGAATGAATTCATAGATGTTGACTGTATTCAGAGTACCCGTATGCTTCAGCAGTTCAATAAATGAACTCCACTTTGGAGGTAGAGCATCAGCAAATCTAGTCACCATTTCCTGTTGAGAAGCTATAACCTCATAAGCAAACATTTCACTAATCAAGTGATAAAAACGTGTAGTCATATCATTTAGAGTCTCATTTTCCAAAAACTGAAATCATTCAAATTCTTTCTTTAACAAATCATGGTGAGATTTTCGAGCAGCTGCATTGCCTTCTCCTCTTGCTACTAAAGCCTCCCATAAAGTTTTCGTGTCTTTGCAGTAAGAGAACTGATGATAAATTTCTTTGGTGAGCGCTTGCGTAAGAATTGCAAAAGCCTTTTTCTCCAAGTCATAGGCTTTCTTTTCATCTTCAAGCATATTAGCATAACCCGCCGAAGTGGATGCTGCAACTTCCAGATTAGGATTGAATGCATTGATGAAACACGTCCAAAGTTCGGTGCTTTGCCCTTGAACATATGTGTGAAAGCGGCTTTTCCATGATGGAAAATCGTTCATATGGTTCAACTTTGGTGGACGATTGTTGCTGCCCGTTTCACTTTCGCTAAGCAGAAGATTTTGAATGCTTTGACTTTGATTGGATACCAACGCCCATTGACTTGCACTGATCGCTGGTTGTGGAAACATACTTCTCGCCCATGCTGCCGCGGAAGTTTGATCTTGACCGGGCTGTGGGTCTGTACTCCAGTCCCAAGGACTTGTACAACTCATTTTTGATGACTACTAGTGGAAAACCTGAACAAACACTTGAAAACACACTGTTATGATGAACTTGTAAACCTTCTATTGAAAAATTACAACTTTCACGACGAAACAGAAATATGTTTTGACGAAACAACAGGTGACGAAACAGATCTTGTTTCGTCAAAGAAGTTTGAAGAAACAGATGTCTGATTCGTCAAAGGGACCTTTGGCGAAACACCCTTTGATTCGTCGAAGGGACCTTTGGCGAATTGCTTTTGATTCGTCGAAGGGATCTTTGGCGAAACACTTTTCAGTTTCGTCAAAGAGACCTTTGGCGAGATGCTATTCTGTTTCGTTGACTTTGTGTTTCGTTGAAATCTGATTCGTCAAAAAGGTTGTCAGAGGTTGGTAAGGGTTGGTGAATTGTTTATACACAGTCTGTCAGGTCACACGATTTTCAACCTGCTTTTCTTACCAACTTAGAAGTATGGTGGGTAATGGGGGATGGTCAAACACTTTCCAAAAACAAGCAACCTTATCTTTTAGATTAAAAAGATACTTTAACAAGAACAGTTTGAATATATTATGAAGATATGAAGAACCCAATAACAAACGGATGAACTGATAATTTCCAAAACCAACCTTGACTAAAATTTTCAACAAAAACCAACTTGTAAATATGTAAACACACAAACAAGCAAGGTTTTCACTAAAATTTTAGCAAAAACACAAAACAGTCAAGAGTTTAAGAAGCCTTTTTCAGAAAAATATTAAGTTTTTAAGAACCAAATACTGAGAAAAACACCAATACTTGTTAAACAACCCGAACTATGTTTGATTTTAAACAAGGATAAGAGCCACTGCTCTGATACCACTTGTAGGTCCCTAAATCGGAGGATCGATTTTCACCACAAAATCCTTGTTTATAACAAACAAAGTTAAGTGTGCGGAATCCACTTAACTAAGCCAAATCAAACATAGAATAAAGTAAAGACAGTGGTTAACCAAAGAAACACAATCGTTTGATTAACTGGATGAGAATGCACAACTGATACAAACACAGTTTACACCAATTGACCTTCAGGGTATTCTCTCATCTCTGAGACTAAACTGTGACATACCTGTGCCTTATATAGCAGATGGGCTGTTAAGCTTGACGAATCACAACTTGGGCTGACGAAACAGAAGAAAGCCCAATAAAAAGCCCAACAGTCAACGAATCACATGTGATTCGTTGACCACCTTGACGAAACAGAACCAAAAGTTACCATCTCTGTTTCGTCGACATGTACTTGACGAAACAGAGTGTTTCGCCAAGGCCTGCAAATAGTTAACTGTTTCTGCAAACCACATGCAGCAGAAACAGAAGGCACAAATACTTAAACACTTGACAGATATACCCTCAATATGCAACATGCATAGTTTTACTACCAAATACATAACAAAGAGACAAAAACGTCAGACACAAGCGGATAGGAGGATATCCGACTTGGTCGACTGCGAATACAGACTCGATAACTGATAAAGACCGTACAAAATACACATAATTACAAGACTAGTAACAGACACACAAAAAAATGCATCAACAATTCTCCGACAAACCCTACCTGTGTCATGTAAAAAATTCACATCCCTATCAGCTTTTCTTTCATGTCTACAGAGGAAATCACTACCTGAGTTTTGGAGGGATCGTCCTGTTGTGAGTATATGCTTTAGTCTATTTATTTAACTATTTGTTTGTTTTGTTTATTAATTAATTTATTCCATGATCCCATTCTGTTGATGCTTTAGTAACGTATTTGTAGCAATCTTGTTAACTGCAAAAGAGCGGTTTTGATGAGTTTTCTTTACAGAACAGCAAATAAAACGAAACTTGTTTCAGTGCCAATTTAGTGAAGATTATGACAAACTGGTCTTTTTTGTTTGTTTGCAGCCGGCTGATAATTCCAAGGAGCATAATTGTATACCCGATGAACATTATGTAGCAACATTACTGGCTGTAAGTTTGTGCTACATGATTATTTCCAAATATCTTTAGCCTTTTTGTTTAAAAAAAACAACGTACTCCATTTATTATTTTTGTTAAGAGAAAAATGCCCGGATAGGGGAGGGGTTTGTCGGAGAATCCACCTGCATCGTCTCCGATTCCACCAGAGATGGGAGGGGTTTGTCGGAGAAACTCGAGGGGAGCATGTGTGTTTGGCTGAGTTGTGGTGTGTCTGTGGATGTATGTGTGTATTTAGATTAGGGTTAGAGAACTAAGGCCATTTGAAGAAGATGCCTGGATAATCCCTGTGGTTTGGACTTTTAAAGGAAAGGGTAAATTGGTCACTTCACACCCACTTAACAGAGAAAACAAACTGAAGTTAGACCCAGGGACTATCCGGGAACAAAAAATAAAAAGCTGGGGACTATTCAGGTAGTTTTAGAAAGTTGAGGACTATAGGTGAAAAATGGCAAAACCATAGGGACTATCCGGGCATTTTTCTCTTATAATGTGATTTACCGACCATGGTACAAAACAATGTGTTGCAAGGCAATTTATATCTATCTAATTGGAAATGAAACGCGCTAAGTTACATAAAGTGAGGACAAAATAGAGTAAATAAGAATGCCACACTAAATAGAACTAACTCAAAATCCGCCATTTTCATTATGAAATTTTCCACAATAAAATACAAATTTTAGTTGATGCTAGATTATCGAATAATATGGGTTGAATTTGAATACAAGAAACTTTTTTCTCAAAATATTTTAATATAACTATTCTCTTTTTTCTTTGTTAATGATATAGGATATAGAGAGAATGAGGAAAGTGTTGACCATTGTTTGTGTAAAGTTGTCACTCCTCTACTTTGTCAGGGGTATTTCAATTTAACTTCTATATGTGCTTTTTGAATATTATATTTCGCATATGCATTAATGTATATGTTTTTCCCAAACCAAAAAAAAAAAAAAAAAAACACACACACACACAAAAAAACCATATAAGTTTTTCTTCAAATTTTGTTAGTTATTACTGTTTTTTCTGTTCCATACCTCACATTTTGTAAAAAGAAAAAAGTATAGGCACAAGAAAATATTTTAATTATATAACTAAATGTGATATGTATAAATAAGTTATATAATCTTTGAACCAAGAGTTTTATTTTTTTCTAAATCAGCAATTAGGAACTAGTTGAATATATAAAGCATAATAACACCTTTATAGGTATAAAGCATAATAACACCTTTATAGGTAAAGGTAAGGACATAACAGAAGCACATTTTTTATAATTTACTAGAACTATTGATATGCTTGATTGTTGATCTATAACAAAAGCTAAAATTCCGAAAAATGTTCTTCTAAACATTATTGGAAAAGACAAATTTAAAACATAATAAGGTAAATTAGCTAGTTTATTCACACTACAAAAAGTAATTCATTCAATAGAAATGATATAGAATTTGATTGTTTATCAACACTAGTTATTTTATGAAATGGACTAAAACAATGAGTCGACATTTACTAATAACTTTGTAAAGCAACAAACAATAACTAAACACAAAGTTTTCATTACTAAATCTTTTTTATTGGAATTTGAAAGATGTAACTTACCGAATTGGATGGTTTAAAATAGATTGAATAGCGAACCCGCCTTATAGAACTCTTCTCTGCCAAGCTCCGACAATGAATTTTGAGAATAAAGAAAAGATTGAACTTAAATTTGAGAACTATGATAGTTTAATAAATTTATTTGAGATTATATAGGACTTAGAGAGAGAAATCAATTTGGAGAGAGAAAAAATACATTTAATTTTAGAGAGAGAAAAGATGTCTAATATTTAGAGAGAGAGAAAAATATATAATAATTTAAAGAGAGAAACAGAACAATATAACTCTTGTTTTAAATTTAACAATCTCTTATTTATCATGTGTTATTTATTTTTATTTTGAATATTAAATATGTAATATATATACACACATGGTACACACTAATAATCAACTCACTTTTTTTTTTCTCTCTTGGTCCCTCAACTTTGGTAATGATATGTGTAGCCCTTAACTTTAATATTGTTTTCCTTTCTTATTTTTTATTATTTACTCTATTTTTTTTCTTTTTCTAGCCTCTCACATTAATAAGTTTTTTTATTAATTTTCATTATATCCTTAAATATAATTTTCTTTCTTTTCAACTTTGGATAATATAATTTTAATATTTATACGTGGTACGCTCCTAGTTAAAATTGAAAAGGCAGCTTTTATTCTTTTATTCTTTTAGTCGACTTTCTGGTTACAGTAGATTTTTTAAGAATAAGAAAGGATTGAATTTGGATATGAAAATATGATAGTTTAATATAATTATTTATTATGGAAATAATAGATAAAAATTGACAAAAACAAATATAGAAGTTAGAGAGAGAAAATGCGTATTTAATTTTAAAGAGAAAAAGGTATATAATGTTTAGAGAGAGAAAAAATACGATTTAAAGAGATATATAAAAGTGTAACAGTTGCCTTAAATTTAGCGTTCTCTTATTTATCATGTGTCCATTATTTTATTTTTATTTTATACATCGACTTTTTTGAAGGAATAAATTACTTAATAGTAACCAAGTTTTTTCAAAAGTTCAAGCACTGTCACTCAAAGTTTTCTTTTTATTACTCAAAATTCACTTAACTTTACTATTTTTTTATAAATGTTTGTTTGTTTCTATATTAAGTTAAATACTAATGAAATATATATAAAACTCGGTTAATAATATGTGAAAATATTTTTTTCAACTTGAAGTAGGAGATAATAGCCAAAAAGAAAAGGATTCTCTCAAAAAAATTTAACAGCAAAGGGGCATAAATAGATGCAAGACCGAACAAGAAAATCCTAGCCTAGGTCGAGAAACAAGAAACTACATCCATATAAAATTGGATTTTTAAGCCACTCAAACCAACTAGTGTCAACCTTATGGTTCCTATCCATGAACCACCAAAGAAAAAAGAAACTAACAATAAAATAAAAATGCAATCTTTGTTGTTCTGCTTTCTCCAAAAAACCAACCTAAGTCACCTATAAAATTTTCCTTCAATACAACAAGGCCACAAAATTTGAAAAATGCCCTTATCAAACAGAAGAGGGGAGAGCGTATCCAACCACCTAGAAATCAATCTCCAAGTATTCACTACATTGGCACAATCTGTCAAAAATATGATCCAAAGTCTCCACATGATTAGAAAAACGAAGCCATGAAAAGATGGAATATCCAAAATGTTGTTGCTCAAATTAACTTTTGTAGGTAATCACTCCACTAAGATCCGCCATGCCATAAGTATAACTCCTCTAGGAACAAATCTATACAGACCTAGACCTATCGAATAATCCCCCACTAGAAGAATCGGGTCAATAAACTGGTGTGTGCCTCTGAGCGTGAACTCATCTTAAGAATCAAGGCACCAAACCCATTAATTTATCGCCGATTCTATACCACCTTCCAAAGTCCTACACCAGTTCTATTTCCATCCAAACAATTTAATCCCTTTGATCATAAATAAAACAATCATTATAACGATTGAGATGAATAATCCACGGAATCTCTTAACTTCTTGAAGATCTCCGGCCCATGTGTTACGCTAGAATAAGGTCCATGCCATGTCGCCTACTTTTCCCCTATAGATGTAAAAGGTAAAATACATTTATCATTAACCAGAGAATAAGATTTAACAATATGATTCTAGATTTAAGTGGCGGATCCACATGGAAATCACACATCACTGTTGCCAATTGAACCTTAATATAATTATATACACCTTGGTATACCAAAAATGACAAAAATAAATAAATAAATAAATAAAGCATTTCTAAGCTGGTGGAGACTATGAATGCACATGGACGGAACCAAGGGCCAAGAGGGTTCTTTGACCACAACCACAGGAATCCATTGGATGACCCACTTAAATAAGTTATGTAGCGGGTAGAGAAAATAGCCTTTGGATGACCCACATAAATAAGTTATAGTTCTGCCACTAGAGTGTGTACAATTTTTATATTTTTTTCAGTGAACCAACGTATCCGAGTATAAACCAATAATTTGAATAGACAGTCTGTTGATACATAATTCTGGACGCAACTCGGCTCGACGTGATTCGATTTAGGTCACGACATTCCTCCGTCGTGTGCAACAACAACAAAAGTGGACCAAGACATCAAAGGACCTTGACTTGGTCCTTGGGCTGAAACCAAGTCGGCGAAACACAGCTTTGGGCCTCAACTGTTTAGAGCCCAAGCCCAGTTCGACGAAACGGAAGTTATGTCGACGAAACAAGCATGTTTCGTCGACCTTGATGTTGTTTCGTCAACTTCCTGTCTGCTTCGTCGACAATCATACGTTTCGCCATGATCTGTTTCGTCGGGTTCTGTGTAGCTGTGACTATATAAACAGACTGAAGACAAGAGAAAAGATAGAGAACACACACACGAGAGAACCAAAGAGAGAGGACACAAGTGTGAGAAAACTAGAGAGAGTTTACAGAGAGAACTTGTAAATATTGTGCTTTGTAACTGTTTTCAAGTATTAATACAAGGGTGTTAATCATTGAATCTCGGTGTCTTATACCTCGTGTTTCCTTATCTCTATCTCGGTTTGCTATCTCGGTTGGATTCCGCACAACCGGGTTAGTTTGTACACAAGGATTAGGAGACTAGATCCTCCCCTAGCCGGACCTACAAGTGGTATCAGAGCCCTGGCTCTTCTCCCTGTTAAAACCGATGTGTTTTCGTGTGTTTTCCGGACATTTGAAGTTTGTATTTTTCTCGAAAAATCAGTTTATAACTTCGAAACTTCTAGTGTTTTTGTTGTTAGTTCATAGAAAACCTTGTTTATTAAGGTTTTTAGTGAAGTTTCTAGCAAAAACTTGTGTTTGGAAAGTTACGGTTCACCGGAAAATTCATAGTTTACCGGAAAATTCATAAATTTCTGGGTTGCTCTTCATGTTTTCATAAGTATCTTCAAAGTGTTCTTCAAGATTTTCAACTCTTTGATCTTGGTCAAAGAAATTGTCTAAGTGTTTGTGTAATGGAAATTGTTTAAAGATTAAAATATTGTTTACCATACTTTGGTTGGTAAGTTAGACATGGTGTAGCCAAAAGTTGGGTCTGTTGTGTCAGTAGAGATAAGGTTAAGCTGAAAATTGTCACCCACTTTTCACCGGCTCATCCTGCAGCTTTTTCGACCAAACGAAACAGGCGACGAAACAAAAGTTCTTTCGCCAAAACGAATTCGACGAAACACAAGTCTGGGTTTCGTCGACTTCAAAAGTTGGGCCTGTTTCGTCATTCTCAAAGGTTGGGCCTGTTTCGTCACACCTGAATTGGGCCTAACCTGTTTCTTCGTACAAGTGGGCCTCTGTTTCGTCGTCGACTGAGAGCCCAAAAAGAGAAGTTCATTTCGTCGCCAAGCATTCTTAATCAGTTTCGTCGAACTTTATTTAACAGGTGTTTCGTCGGGTATCAAATAGCAATTCAGTTTCGTCATTCACATTTAAACATTTCTGTTTCGTTGACGAATCAAAGTCTGTTTCGTGGAACTTGTTTCGTCGTGAGTGTTGTAAATTTTTAACAGGGGAGTTGTAAAAGTGTCTTAACTTTCTGTTTTAAGTGATTTTATCATATCATCAGTTTCAAGTGTCCAAAATGAATCCGGATTGGTGGGGTAATCCGTCTACGCCAGAAAGTAAGTATCGAAGCACGGGTTTGTCTCCTTCGTGGGCCGAGTGTCCCGCACCGGTATCTTGGTAAGCTAATCCAATTTCTACCGGTCAATGGGCATTCGTATCAAATCAAACTCTAAGTATTCAAAGCATACTCTTAAGTGAGAGCGAAACCGGAAGTTTAAATCGACCACCAAAATTGATGCACATAAACGAATATCCGGGATGGGTTGATAGATTCCATACATATGTCCTTGGGCAAAACACGGAATTGTGGTTATGTTTTACCACAGATTTTGATCAAACTCTCGAGGTTGCCGGTTCAACCGCTGCCACGTTTGCCGATCTTTCGGAAGATCAGAAAAAGGCATATGATTTAGAAAAGAAGGCATATGCTATTCTAACACAGGCGTTGAGCAAAGATATCTATCATCAATTTGTTAGCTTCAAAACGACAAAGCGATTATGGGATGTGTTGAAGACGAGAGGGGTAGGAAATGAAGCGACTCGCCAGTTAAGACACGACCTACTCAAGAAAGAGTTTGATGGCTTCACGTGCACGGAAAAGGAATCCTTGGGAGATTTGACTAGTCAATGGAATAGCTTTTTGGAAATCCTGAAATATAATGGAGTGTTGGCTACGACAAACATCAATGACTTTGTTCAGCTCTTGGAAATCAAAGATCAGGAAGAAACCCTAAAGGCGAAAAGGGTTCCAGTGCACAAAATCCTGATATGTATTATGGAACTTCAAGCACTTCTTCTGCAAGACCCGTTTCACATGCTCCACTTCAAACAACGTTTGTTACTAGCACAGATTTATATGGCAATCCGATACATGTTCCTGTAAAGCCAGCTCCAACAACAGACTTGTATGGAAATCCTCTACCGCCAGCTCCACAACAGCAAGTCTATCGGCCATCTACCATAGCAACTGATCTATATGGGAATCCACTTCCTGTTCAACAACAAGCTTGTTATGGTAGCAGATCATCTGCTGGTCAACCATCAAAGTCAAATACAGTACGGCTTGACACTTCAAGCTTTTCAAAAGTAAGTGTTGAAGTAACTAAAGAACATATGGAGCTACTGAACACCTTGGTGAGCGCGTATTGTGGGTCAGTAGAAGGTCAGATCGGAAACATCAATCTGACACAGGAAGATTATAAGTAGATTGATAAAGAGGAGATGGCTTTGATGGACATCAAATGGGCTTTCGCAAGTGCTGTAAGACGGGCAAAGGATTTCATGGAGAGAACTGGCAGAACCAGCTTGGAAAGCAAGAAAGACACCAAGTATGGGTTCGATAAACAGGCTGTCAAGTGCTTCAACTGTGGTGAACGGGGTCACTTCAAGAGAGAATGTAGAAAGCCAGCTCAGCATGGGAACCAGAATCCGTTCAGGAATCAAGGCAACCAACAGAATCAGAACAGGAATAACAAGCGTACGTTGATCCCTGTCAACAACCCAAGTCAAGCGGGACCATCAAATGCCAACCAGGCTCTTGTGGTTCAAGTAGATGAAGGTTGTGATTGGTCAATTCAGTTGGGAAATGATACACCGGATGGAACAGCTTGCTTTGCTGAAGTTGTCAAGGACCTTAAACACGCCAGTGGTGGAGAATCTTCCACCAACGGTGATGAATCTTCTGAAGACGAAGACAGTTCTGGTTACAGTAGAAGCTCAGATGAAGAATCCTCAACTTCAGGCGATGATCATTTGGATGACAAGTCAAGTGTGTCAGTCGATGCAGATGTTGATGAGCTATTGAGAGAAGCTGCAGCAGGAAATCAGAGGAGATCTATATTGGTGGATCAATCTGCTTATTCTTCTTCTTCTCTCCATTCAGCCTTTATGGCTAATGTCGACAGTTCATCAAGTCAGGTATGTGTCGATGAACCTACTGTTGTTGATTGTGATAATTGTGCTAGCTTAATTGTTAAATGTGCTGATTTGGATGCAAATATGTCTGAGTTGCAAGGCAAACATGATGCTTTAAAAGTTAATTTGTTTGACTTGCAAGACAAACATGTTTCGTTGAATGCTAAGTGGTGTGACTTGCAAAGCAAACATGAGGCTTTGCAAAACAAGTATGATGTGACATTCATCCACAACCAAAAGTTGACAGTAGATCTTTCTAAGTGCACAGAAGCCAACATGTTTTATGAAAACCATGAAAAGGAATTTAAATCAGTGTTTGAAAAATTAAAGAAAGATAAAATTGAGCTGACAAAAATGGTTTCAAGAAAACAAACTGACATAAATTTGTATATCAATCGCCTTGAGATAATGCAAAAAGAAATGGCTTGTGTTAAAACTGAAAGTGAGGCGATCCAGCTAAAGTTAGACAGTTATTTAAGCTCTAGCTATGTGTTGGATCACATCATTGACGTTCAGAAAGAGAAAAAGGATGTCACATGCATTGGATATAAGAAATGTCCACCACCTGTTAGACACAATTACGATGCACTGCCTGATGAGGAGGATAGAACTTACTTTGAGCCATCTGTTCCTTTAGACATTGAGGAATTTGCGACCGAACTTGGATACAAGAAGGAAGTATCATCAGATTTGGATGTGTCAGCAGATACCTGTGTGTCTTCTGCTGAACCGAATCAGGATCCTCCAGTTGTAGTTGAGGATGCTGATTCTTCTGATGATGAATCTGATGATACTGATTCAGCAAAGTCTGATGCGGTAATCAAAGAAGAGGACATACCTCTTGAGAATCATATTCTGTGTGATCCTTCCGAGAAACCCGCTAAGACTGGTCCAACCGAGTCCACGTCTGCAAAAGAGTCTGAGAGTGTGAATTTGCTGTACACTCTTGTTGGTGATGTTAAATTTATTCTGATAAAGACTTTCCAATTAAAAATGTAAATCAATCTTTAATCAGTAAAGTTTTCGAAAATTCGACAAGTAAGTTCTTGGGAAAGACAGGATCACACGTTGTGGTAACACAGTGCCCTCCAATCCCAAAAGCCGAAGTCCGAAAACAATATGGCAATCAGAAATTACCGACAATGAAAAGGCAGCAAAATCATACAAAACCAAAAGGTAAATCAACGACTCAAGGTCAAAAGAAACAGAATCAGAAAAGGGAGAAGAAGGTGAACTTTGTGAAATCAAAGGGAACAGACAAAATTGAAACATTTGAAAACAAATCTAACTTAGATTTTGTTAAACAAGAAAAAGTGTTGAAAAGAAATGAACCAAACAGTTCAAAACCAAGTACCTCGGGATCACAAAGTTCATCATCGACAAGACAATCACATGATACTTCGGGGTTTGTTGAACGAAGATCATGTTTTGAATGTGGTGAAATTGGGCATATCATTCGAAATTGTCCATATCTTTATAAGTTAAAAGCCAAAGTTGATGATCCCCGTGAACAAAATTACCAAAAGCGATCTATTTCCTTAAAACAAGATCCCCGCCTTGTAAGAGAAAGGGAAAAGAAACAGATACGCCAACAAGTCAAGGTATTTGAGAAAGCAATTAAGACTGATGTGGTTCAAAAACAATCTGTTTTAGTTAAACCAGGAAATTCAAAGTATTCAAAAACTTCAAACAATCACGAAGTTAAATTTTCAAACAATCAAGCTGGTAAAACTCAACAGACATGGAAACCTAAAATGACCACAAATTCAGGGGGAGCATCACAATTTCCTAACCATCAAAAAGTGAAAGTTATTGTTGTTGATAAAAATGGAAGACCCAAGACCACAATGGCTTGGGTCCCCATCTCCAACTAATCAAGTGGGTTCATGTGCAGGGTGTTCCAGGGGGAACTATCAGTAGTCATTGGATTGTTGATATTGGGGCATCGAGGCACATGACAGGCGGCATGAAGCTTCTCTACGACGTCAAATCTATTAGAGGAGGTTATGTTGCTTTTGCTGGAGATAAAGACGGATATATTACTGGTGAAGGAATGATATCCAACGGGGTTGTAAGCTTTGATAAGATCAACTTTGTACAACAACTTGATCACAATCTTCTCAGCGTTTCACAAATTTGTGATAAGAAGTTTTCAGTACACTTTGATGCAAATGGATGTTATGTGCTGAAACCCGGCTTCAAGATTCCAAAAGAATGGATTCTCTTATCTGCTCCAAGGATAAATGATTTGAATGTCCTTGATATGAGCCAAGCTATTACAATGTCTGCACAAGCAACCTGTTTCGTTTCCAAAGCCACAGAAAAAGAGTCAATCTCTTGGCACAGACGAATGGGTCACATTCACTTACGCAAAATGAATAATTTGGTGTCAAATGAATTGGTGAATGGTGTTCCTCTTAAAAACTTCCATCTTCAAGACGTCTGTGTTTCGTGCCAGAAAGGAAAACAAACGAAGAAGCGACACCCGACTAAGAAAATCAACACGGTGGCCATTCCGCTAAAACGTTTGCACATGGATTTGTTCGGTCCTGTCAAGCATAAAAGCATTCGGAATGATCAATATTATCTCGTGATAACTGATGATTATTCAAGATTTTCTTGGGTGGCGTTCATGGCACACAAGAGTGAAACCTTTGGTATTATCAAAAACTTGATCATCCAGATTGAGAATTTGTATAAGTTGAAGGTTAGAAGGATACGCAGCGACAATGGTACAGAATTTAAAAATCATGCCATGGCGGAGTTTTGCACTTCAAAAGGTATTCTTCACGAATTTAGTGTGGCTTACACTCCTCAACAGAATGGCGTCGCTGAACGTAAAAACCGTACATTGATCGAGACTGCTAGGACTATGTTGGTAGAGTCATAGTTGCCCCTTCCATTCTGGAGTGAAGCTGTGGCCTCTGCATGTTACACGTTAAACCAAGTCCTTACAGTCAAAAGGCACAACAAGACCTGCTTTGAGCTTCTTAACAAACGGAAACCAGATTTGTCCTATCTTGAACCGTTTGGAGCTTCGTGCACTATAATCGATCTTAATGGAAAGTTTGGGGCAAAAGCAATTGAAGGATACTTTCTTGGGTTTGCCACCCCGAACTTAAGAGTCTGGAATCTAGAGACTAAAAGGGTCGAGGAATGGTCTGAGGTCAGAGTACAAAGGCACACATTGCCAGTCAAATGTCCTGGTCAGCCTTGGATATTTGAGTACGATGACTTTTTCAATTCGATCAATGTTGAAGCAGTTGAAGAAAATGCTGCGGCAAGGATGTTTTTCGAGAGTGACAACGAAACAGATTCACCGTTGGTTCATCCAATTATTGTCAATCAAGAACCATCTTCAGTGAACAATAATGCTCTCGACAATGAGGATTTTCACGATGCTACCGAATTGAACGAATCTTCAGAGGATGATGAATTTCTCGATGCAGATCAAGAAGCTCCAACAACAGCAGTTCATGGTACTTCAGAGGGTACACCTCCAGTGGACGCCCCTAGAACAGCTGAAGCTACTGCATCATCCTCTTCGTCAATTCCGGGCATTGAATTGGTTGTTGATCTCAATCTCAACAATCTGGGTACAAATATTCCAGTTCAAGATAATCCAGAAACAAGGATTCACAATACCCTTCCTTACAAAACATCATCGGAAATGTACAGAGTGGAGTTCAAACAAGAAACATGTTGCGAAACAACAACAATGCAGGCTTGTATGCAGCTATTCGAGAATCTGGTCAACAAAACGATTGCTCTTTCGCGTGTTATGTCTCACAGGAAGAGCCAAGAACTTGGAAAGAAGCTTTGAAAAATAACTCTTGGGTTGAAGCAATGCAGGAAGAACTGCAACAATTCCAGAAGCTTGGTGTCTGAAAACTCGTAGAGAAACCTGCTGGTTACAAGAAGATTGGTACCCATTGGGTTTTCAAATGCAAAAAGGATGACCGTGGAGTAGTTATCCGAAACAAAGCAAGATTAGTCGTTCAAGGTTTTCGTCAGATAGAAGGGATCGACTACAACAAAGTTTATGCACCTGTTGCACGTCTGGAAGCAATTCGGAACTTTCTGGCATATGCCTCATTCAAAGGATTCAAAATTTAGCAGATGGACATCAAAAGTGCATTCTTACATGTTGTGGTTGAAGAAGAGGTGTACGTCGAACAACCTCCTTGAAGATCCTATCCATCCCGATCGGGTTTGGTTGCCGAACAAAGCTCTCTATGGTCTTCATCAAGCACCACGAGCTTGGTATGCAACCTTATCTAATTATCTGCTAGAGAATGGATTTCGCAGAGGTCTTATCGATTGTACTCTTTTCATCAAAGAAAAAGATGGAGATCTTCTACTGGTACAGGTATATGTGGATGATATTATATTTGGTTCTACTAATGATGTTTTGTGTAGGAATTTCGAGCGCATTATGCAGGATAAATTCGAGATGAGTGCTATGGGGGAAATGACTTTCTTTTTGGGCCTACAAGTGCAACAAACTGAGTCTGGGATATTCATCCATCAGACTAAATATGTTGGTGACATCTTGAGCCGGTTTCAGATGTCTGATGCAACGCCCATCGGTACCCCACTGCAGCAATATCACGGAATTAATCCAGACTTGAAGGGTGAAGCTGTTAGCCCCTCATACTACCGCGTGATGATCGGATCTCTTATGTACCTCACAGCATCAAGACCAGATATAATGTACCCAACGTGCCTGCTTGCCAGATATCAAGTCAACCCGAAGGCCTCACATCTTGCAGCTGTAAAAAGGATTTTTCGTTATTTGAAGGGTTGCCCTGACACCGGTCTATGGTACCCTAGGGATAATAACTTTGATTTGATCGCTTTCAGTGATTCTGATTTTGGCGGATGCAAAATCGATGGCAAATCCACAACGGCTGGATGTCAGTTTTTGGGAAATCGCCTAGTCACATGGCAGTGCAAGAAGCAGACGCGTGTCGCTACATCAATGTGCGAAGCTGAATACATTGCTGCCTCAAGTTGTTGCTCCCAAGTCCTGTCCTGTGGATCCAACAACAATTGCGCGACTACGGTTTTGAATTCCTAACTACTCCTATTTACGTTGATAATTCTGCTGCCTTACAGATCAGTAGAAATCCTGTACAACATTCAAAGACCAAACACATCGAAATCAAATATCACTTCATACGTGATTGCTTTGATAAAAGGCTAATCGATGTTGTTAAGGTCCACACCGATGACCAACGTGCCGACCTTTTTACCAAAGCATTTGACAAATCAAGATTTGACTTTTTATTATTGGTAAACGGAATTAAGGTCAAGCAAGAGTAAAACCAACATCAGAAAATCATTTTTGTAAATACTTTGTGTTTTAAATTTATCTTAGTTTGTTGATTTTAGGGGGAGTAAATCCAATTTAAAAAAAAATCCAAAAACATCGAAAAATTTCAAAAACACAAAAACAATAGAAAAAGAAAAATGAATTTCCTGGCGAGAAAAAGAGAATATGATCAGTGGTCTGTCTAAACCTCTTTAAACCTAAAATGAAAAGCGATAAGCAACTCTATATAAGATGTGTCGGTAGGCTCCCAATCATTTTAAAGTGTGTAGGGTGATATAAATCTTAATCGACTGAAGGTGGGAACCACACATTGGCATATGGTCTTAGTACCGAAATTTCGTTTGAGAGATTGCCGAGGTTCTGAGATATTCGGTCTTTATGCAGCTCATCATCTAGGTATCATGGTTGTATCTTTTACCGAAAAATAACGGGGACGGAAGTCTAGATCTTCCATGATACTATACATACGTGTACATGCTGCATACGACCTCAATAAGTGATCAACAATCACATGTCCAATCAAATAAGTGATAATATATCACATTTATCCGGGAGTCAAGTTCGTCTCTCTGCTGTACGAAAGTACTGACCTGTTCACGGACTTGCTCCTGTGCCCTCATGCATATGAAAATCAAGTTCCTCATCAATAAGTGATTCTATCACATAGGGCTTGTTTTCAAATCAAAATAAGTGAGAATTTCACATCATATACAGTCAAACAGATGATAATCGGTACACTCACCGGTAAGATGAATCCTCGTGCATACCTTGATACGGGAATGTGTCGTGTGTGGATGAACACCGGTCGGTAAGTATAAATCATACCTTAACGTATCCCCTCGCCATGATTACATCTGATAAGTTGAGCTTATGTGGACATCAATATCGATAATTGTTATAGGATGCTTATCAAAATGTTAACTAATTGAACAACAAGAGTGTTTTGACATGACCGTACACTGATATGATTCTCTTACCCTCGAAACTCACAAAAAGAATGTCTGTAAATATTTATTTAATGCTTTCAGTTTCTACATCTTTGTATATATTTATTTACTACTTTCTGTCTTTACATTTGAAATATTCAAAAATTCCAAAAAGATTTTAGGTGTGTTTTAATATAAACTTTCTAAAAGCCAAAAAGATTTAATTTCTATCTTATTTTCGATTGTCCGATGTTAGAACTCAAGTCTTCGTTACCTGAAACCTGATTGAAAACCAAATCGACTAAATCTTCATAAACGGTCAAAATTTGCAAGTTTTGAAAGCTAAAAACTAAAATTGATAAATTTGTTAAACTTTCAAACTGTCGGACGGTAGTTGATTGAAATATGGTCATACGTGTGTCGTTTGTTTATGTTAACTATATTCGAAGCAGTTGTTCTCATTACGCGTTTTGATTTCTTGCATGTGCAGATTCTAAAGGCAAGGAGAACATGGTCGATGACAAGCTTCGGAATAAAGACACGACGTGAAGGCTCTCAAAAGATAAAGATGATCGAGGGTGTTAATCATTGAATCTCGGTGTCTTATACCTCGTGTTTCGTTATCTCTATCTCGGTTTGCTATCTCGGTTGGATTCCGCACAACCGGGTTAGTTTGTACACAAGGATTAGATGACTAGATCCTCCCCTAGCCGGACCTACACAGTCAAACCACTACAAAACCTGATCATGATCTGCAAACAATTATTATGAGCTAAGCAAGAGAATTTATACCACAATTCAATTATAAGATCTAATGTGTATTTGCCAATTGCATGATATAGTCTAGAAAGTGAGTAAAACATCAGGTAATCCGTCGATGAAGTAATGCCGTGTTGAATCTACAACAGTTATTATTGATGGATATTTCTTCAAAACACCATAAGTTACCAAAATAAACACGTATCCTTGTACCTGGTTTGTAAATATCAGTCTTTACAACCAAAAATTACCAAGCATTTATTGCAACAAATCAGAAAAATAATAACAAGGTAAGATAAAGAACCTGGATTCATAGTACTCATAAAACTAAGACAAATTAGTTAGATTTTTGAATCATTTGGAAAAATTTTTACCAACTTTCTTCTTAGCTTAACAGCTCAATATAGCACAATTGTAGACAAAGTTATTACAACTTTTCCGTCGCCACTGCAGTGGCCCTACATTAGGGACACGTGGATTTATCTCTATATATCTATCCCTGGTAACTCTAGGGCCACAAATATGATGACGACACGATCCCCACGTCCTCTAAATGTGATACCCCAACTGTGCATATTGTGTGCTATTTCAGGCAACCTTCCAATAACCGCCCATTCTTTATTCTTCTTGCTGTACATGATCTTCGGTTCCTTTGATGCACAATCAGCAGCATATAATTCGTTGCATGCCAGAGCAAGCAGAGGCAGAGCCATTGTAAGCCCGCCATCACCAGGAGACATGTTGGGAATTTAAGTCCACTTTGGCCATCCACATCATACTCTTCTCCACACGTCAATGCATTTGTATCATGACTGCCAATCCCTCCTATTACATAAAACTTACCATCCATAAACACTCCAGAACTCAATTTCCACGGCTTAATCAGACTAGGAAGAGTCTTCCAAGTCCCTATCTCACTGTGGTAACTCTCTACCGCATGCATGACCTTTCCACTTTGATCCATGCCACCTGCAAAGATTGCAATATTCTTAAAACTGGCTGACATAAGCATCCATCTGGGTTCATTCATTGACAGCCCTTGTGACCATGAATTTGTTGGTAAACTGTACTTGTAGATACCCGGACCTAATAGTAGTAGGTCGGTGCCAACTTCCATGTACTCTTTACCTCAGGGCCGGACCGATAGGCTTAGCATTCTAGGCGAAGGCTTAGGGCCCGAAAAAATAGGGGCCTCCAATTTTTTTTTTCATATGTTACATGTGTATGTGTATTTGGCCCAAATGAACAAACACATAATAACCCAAACAAATAAAACATCTACACCCAAAGGTTTATTGGCCAAATCCCTTTTTTGGAATCCATAAGTTACTAGGTCCATTTTTCTTTAACGCAATTATGCATCCTCTGCCAATGGTGCAGTTGGGGGAGAAACCATGGGTAATAATCGATTGTTGCTGATGGTGCGATTTGCGATTGATCACTAACAATAAATAAAATTTGTGATTTGATGTTTGCGATTTTACGACTTGATATTGTGTTTTGCTATTGCCGTTTGATATTATTTTAGGTCCAATTCTCACATGGGCCCGACTTTGTACTTTGCTTAAGGCCTTCAAAAACATTGGACCGGCCCTACTTTACCTGAGAGCTTGAAGTCTATATCAGGATTCATCATGGGTAGATTCACCCATTTCTTGCTTATGGGATCAAAAGCTTCCCACAGCAATTGGTGACAAGAAAAGTAGATCCAATGTTCAAGTAGATAAATGCTTCTTAGTCTATAGAGTTCACCACTCCTAATGAGCTTATGAAAACTTCAGTTTAGTAATGCTATACAAACATAATTGTACCAAGGCAAACCAATGAGACTTCTAATATAGAGGTCCCAACCAATGCCTTGGAAGAAAGAGTTCAAGTTAAAATCTTGATTGATGGTTTTCTAAAGGTGGAGCTGGGATTATAGATTTATGGGAACAAGTGCTAGAGTATTATATCCATGCATGCTTTCCGGCATCATCTAGAACTGGTGGGGCAATGGGAAGATCCTCATATGCTAATTGGATATGAATTTCTTCACCATCATCCTGTTGCATAGATTTCTTAGATTTCTTGATGATTTTTCTATCTTGGTTAGTGTCTTCATCTTCCTTGTTTTCCAGTGGACGCTTTCCTTTTCGAGCTAGATTCTACATGCTCAATATTATTATGGTCCTTGGTTTCACATTTCTTGGAAACAGTAAAATGTGGATCCACCAGCTAGTTTTCTTGATTCATACCCATAAGAAGATAACTCTAAGAACAAATTAAAATCTTATATACCTCATTTTCCTTGATCACCTCTACAACATTATAGTCGTATAAAGCTCCATCAACATACATTTATTAAACAAACGTAGTATGAGAACCTACAACATTTTAAGAAAAAGGCTAACCTAAATTGTATAATTACATGCATAAAGATAACACAACAATAATCTACACATATTTTGTTTTATCATTTATAGTAACTATTAGTGTTTGATTGTTGATCTCTACAAAATCATATTTCATATAATAGAAGCGATGTTCAAAAACTCCAATGTACTTGCAAAAGTTATATAAAAAACAGAATTCCAAAAAGCACAGACTAATGCTTTCAATTATTTAATTTTCTTTCTCTACAATACAGAAGCTGATTGAGTTGATTGATTGTTCTTAATTTAACGAGAATAGACCAAAACAGTGTGTTGAAACTTGCAAGATCATGTATGTAAGGGCCCATGAAGAATCTCAGCCCACGAAGAACCAAGGTTCTTTGTTGATCACATCCACGAAAGACCTTATGAAGCACGAAGAAGGTTCTTCATGAAGATCACATTCCACGAAGAATGGTTCTTCGTGGAGGGCTACAAACAGCAAACATTCTGCAAACACTTGCAGAAACAGAACAGTTGGAGATTCAAATAAAAACAAGCTGCAAGACTGTATAAACTAACAGCTACATTACATACATAACATGACAATGTCGTACCAAGTCAAGATAGGAGGATATCTTTACTTGGTCGACTCAACCAAAACATACAGATACGTAAAAAGAACAAGCGACAGACACAAAAACTGCACCAACAAACTCCCCCTTGGTTGTTGCTTGGTCTTCGGTCTTAATGAGCTACTTCCGACCATGAGCTTCCAGCATGAATACTGCGATAGTAACAAAAACAAGCGACGCGTTGAAAACATAAAGCTTGATGTGCGTCATTGTCTTCATAGAATATGTCATGACGAAATAACGTGTCGATATCACCAGCCGACATGTTGACTATCCACATCGGATCGATAATACGGAAGTTTTCTTTGTTATTCCTGAAGACGATTACTGCTTCATGCGTATCTGAATCATAACACCAAAGAGCCATGTTCGCGAGAATGTCTTGTTCCATTTGCATTAGCGGAATCTTTTCCAAAATTAGAAAAGGTAGCTTTTATTCTTTTATTCTTTTAGTCGACTTTCTTTCTGGTTACAGTAGTTTTTTTAAGTATAAGAAAGGATTGAATTTGGATATGAAAACATGATAGTTTAATATAATTATTTATTATGGAAATAATAGATGAAAATAGACAAACACAAATATAGAATTTAGAGAGAGAAAATGCGTATTTAGTTTTAAAGAGAAAAAGGCATATAATGTTTAGAGAGAGAAAAAATATATACCATTTAAAGAGATAAATAAAAGTGTAACAGTTGCCTTCAATTTAGCATTCTCTTATTTATCATGTGTCCATTGTTTTATTTTTATTTTATACATTGACTTTTTTTAAGGAATAAATTACTTAATAGTAACCAAGTTTTTTCAAAAGTTCAAGCACGGTCACTCAAAGTTTTTTTTATTACTCTAAATTCACTCAACTTTACAATGCAATATATTTTTTATAAATGTTTTCTCAACATATGCATCAATGGTCTCACGTGACACTACATCCATACCGTCTTCACCTGAACTTGAGCTTTCTGAACTTCCACTATAACCAGAACTGTCTTCATCTTCTGAAGATTCACCACCACATGTGTGTTTTAGATCCTTGATAACCTCAGCAAAACAAGCTGTTCCACCGTGATCACGTTACCGAGTTAAATCGACCAGTCACAACCTTCATCAACTTGTACCACAAGAGCTCGATTGTTGTTTGATGGTCCTACTAATATGTGAAAAATATTTTTTTCAACTTGAAGTAGGAGATAATAGCCAAGAAGAAAAAGGATTCTCTCAAAAAAAATTTAATAGCAAAGGGGCATAAATAGATACAAGACCCAACATATTGGCCTTTGTGCATTTTGAAAGATCCACGATCAAATTTTGATTGTGGATAAATGTAAGGTAATATTTGCTTTGCAAATCGTCATATTTGCCCTGCAAATCAGACAATTTAGCACCTAAATCAACACAACTATCACACCTATCAGATTTTGGTTCATTGACACATACCTGACTTGACGAACCACCAACATTAGCCATGAAGGCTGAGTGATGAGAAGAAGAAGAATAAGCAGCTTGATCCACCAAAATTTATCTTCTGCCATTCAATTCTTTAGCTTCACCCAAAAACTTCTCAACATCTGCATCAATGGTCTCACGTGACACTACGTCCATACCGTCTTCACCTGAACTTGAGCTTTCTTCATCTGAACTTCCACTATAACCAGAACTGTCTTCATCTTCTGAAGATTCTCCACCACATGCGTGTTTTAGATCCTTGATAACCTTAGCAAAACAAGCTATTCCGCCCTGATCACGTTACCGAGTTAAATCGACCAGTCACAACCTTCATCAACTTATACCACAAGAGCTCGATTGTTGTTTGATGGTCCTGCTTGATGTGCATTGTTCACAGGCATCAAGGCACGCTCATTATTTCTGGCTTGAATCTGATTCGATTGATTGTCTTCATTTCTGAAAGGATTCTGCTTCCCATGCTGAGCTGGCTTAGTACATTCCCGTTTGAAGTGACATCGTTCACCACAGTTGGAACACTTAACCGCTTGCTTATCGAACCCATACTTGGTGTCCTTCTTGCTTTTCAAGTTTGTTCTACCGGTTCTTTCCATGTAGTCTTTTGCCTGTCTTATAGCAATAGCAAATGCCCACTTGATATCCACCAAATCCATTTCAACCTTATCTATTTGCTGATAATCTTCCTGAGATAAATTGATGTTTCCAATTTGCCCCACTAATAACCCACAGTACGCGCTCACCAAAGTGTTTAACAGCTCCATGTGTTCTTTTGCCACCTCAACACTCACTTTTGAGAAACTAGAAGTGTCTAGCTGAATTGTGCTTGGATTAGTTGATTGCCCAGCATTGACTGTTGATGAAGTGTTTCCATAACAAGCTTGTTGTTCACCGTTGTAGTTTGGATCAGGAAATGATGGTACTCCAGTAGACCGATAGTTTTGCTCTGATGTAACAGGTTGTGGTGTTCCAAACAGATTGGTGTTTGAGATAAAAGCCGTTTGTAGCTGAGCATGTTGAGTAGGTCTTGCACCAGTGCTAGTACTTCCACAATTTCCATAATACATCTCAGGATTTTGAGGCACCGGAACTCTTTTTGCCTTCCTGATTTCTTCTTGATTTTTGTTCTCTCGCAATGAGACGCTAAAGTCCCTTTTTCAAGGAAATCACAATGCTTCTCTTATTCAGTAGTTCAATCTTACTTTCTTAACCCCGATCCCGCTCTTAATGAGCCGAAGAGAAGTGCATGAAATGGTGGAGCTACCATTAGTTGCGTAGACTTAAGACTCACTTTGCTTTCATGATTTGACCTTGACATTCCACCAATGAATTCATCTTCTGCTTTGCACTGACCCCAATTCCTAAAGTTCGTGGTCTTCGATCATAAACTATCTCTCCCTCTCTTCGAGTAAGGATTTGCCGTGCCGTTATACTTTAAAATATCCAAGAATCCATTCCATTGAAGTGGCAATGCATCGGCAAACTTTGTAACAACCTCTTCTGGAGTTAATGTTACCCCATAACTACCCAACTCACTCAGCAGATGATAAAATCAACTTGTCATATCTCCCAGCGACTCATTTTCCTTACACATGAATCCGTCGAATTCCTTTTTGAGCAAATCATGTCTCAGTTTGCGTGACACTGCATTTCCTTGACCTCGCACCTTTAACGCATCCCATAAACCCTTTGTCGTTTTGAAGCTCACAAACTAACATAAATATCTTTGTTTAAGGCTTTAGTTAGAATTGAGAACGCTTTCTTTTCTAAATCATATGCTTTCTTCTCATCGGCAGTAAGATCCGCAAATGACGCGGGACTTGAACTAGCTTCTTCAAGTGCTTGATCAAATTCGGATGTAAAACACAACCATAACTCCGTGTTTTGCCCAAGAATGTACGTATGGAACCTATCCTGCCATCCGGGATACTCGTTTGTATGCATGAGCTTTGGTGTGTAAGGCCTCCTAATCCAAGATCTCACTCAGCTAATACAACCAACAGGTGTACGGAATCCACCTAATGATCAACCACTGTAGATGAAACACTAGAATGCAAAGATTTGTGAGAGAAATCAAGAATACACAGAGTATTCTTGATGAGGAAGATGAATGACGTCACACACAGTAGCCGCCAGACAAAACACACACACAATGATTAGGGTTAGAAAGGTGCACAGAATTTCACAACGAATCGCCCTCTTGTCTATTCCACATAAAGGTATATATACAAGACAAATCACGGACTCCAAGACATACTAGAAGCCTGGACAAAACAAACTACACTAAAACCCTGACTTTTGCCTAAACACAAACCCCTGACAAAAGTCTAGACATAAACTTGGACAAAATTGTCCAAGGATAAACCTTGGACTAAGTTTCAAGATAAAAACTTGGACAAATTGTCCAAGGATAAACCTTGGACTAGGTTTCAAGACATGTACAATAAAGACCCTAACAATTGGAAGGCATGCACTTATCACCCAAAGTGCATCAACAAACTCCCCCTTGATTAGTGCATGGTCTTCATGTGGTCTTGAATTCTTCATCCTTGCTTCGAGTACTCGCTTCCTGCCCATACCTTGTTCTTCACACAGAATTGAACTACCTTGATGAACTGATCAGCTAGCTCACGATCTTCTTTAAGGTATTTCAGAGGCAGGCGTCGAAGCTTCTTCAGATGTGTTTCCCTTAGGTTGACAAGCCAAATCGGATCCAGAATTTTTGCAATCTCATCAGTCACTTTCTTCTTAGTAATCACCGCTTCCCCAGTCTTACCATTGAGATACCAATAACCTAAGCTGTCAAATTTATCGAGATCAAATTTGCGCATAGGGATTTGACGGAGGCATCTCGCTGGAGGATAGACCATCTTCCATTCCTCCTTGCCAGTAAACTTATTGAGGTACTTAACTCCCCGACCAACTGCTGGCTTGAAAGTCTTCCATTTACTTGCTCTGATGCTAGCAACATTCGTATCGTTGTTGAGATCCAGCTGAGCAATGTGATGGAGATCACGAGCTGGAAGAGTCTGAAGGAACTTGGCCCTTGGCCTGAAATACTGTACCCCATCGTTTCTTTTGATCATCACCAAGCTGTGTTGTTCATCAAAGTCCCAACTTCGAATCTGACCCGAATACTCACCTTTTGTGTTTATATACCTCTTCCTTTGAGTTTCATCAGGAAGAGGTTTAAACCATTTGCAAGCTGCCAAACTAACTTCCTCGGGAACTCGAATAGGATTGTAGATTTCTTCAGGCATTTCACTTCCAAACACAAAGCTTCTAATATCATCACTGTTAACCGGTAAGGACTCGTACTCGATCCTATTCCCTTGCGCAGTCTCAATGAATTCGAACTTACCAGCTAGTTCGTCATCAGTTCGCCAGTCTTCAACCAGTTCCTCAACCACTTCACCATCTCCTAAAACCAAATCAACAGCAGGATCCAATTCAGAATCAGATAAGGCACCTGTATCAGCATCCACAGGACCTTTATCTCCCCCTACGGCTGCACCCGAGGACTCCCTCTCAACTTGAGCCGAGGTTGCAGCTTTAGGAGCACGTGCGCTCCTTGACTGCTCCCCCTGCTTCGCTGCGTTGGATCCTTATCATTGTCCTTGTCGAGATCATCTCAGATTTTCTTTAGCTCATCTATCTTACATTGAGACTAAATCTGAAAATCCGAATTCTCCCCCTGAGTAGCAAGGAATGACACGAGATCCGTCACAATACCAAGAAGCCGATCCATTGTCCTAGCTAAAGTCTTCTGTCGGGCTGAAGTCGAGGCATATTGCGTTATGAACTTTCCCAACTGAATACTTTGGTCTTTGGTAAGACGAAAAGCTGCGTCATCTGCTGATCTCGAACCGCATCCTTTTTCTTCAAGTAAACAATTTCTTTCTGCTGCTTCGCGATCTGATTCTTATGTTGTACCATGACCTTAGCAGCATCCTGAACTTTGCCACGAACAAACTCTTGAAAATACTGCTCTTGACCAGAACTTGACGGTCTCGAGGCAGAAGCTGTCGAATGTCTAGGAGCAGCAGGTCTAGAACTAGACGGTTGTTCACCGGATGGCCTAGGACCCGAAGACGGCAGAACTGGAGGTCTTTGAGATCCTTTCTTCGATCGCACTGGCAGACTTGGACCGAAAGCAACCTTCGGACGGACTTTCCGTGTCTTTGGCGCTCGCATATCGGTGAAAGCACTAGGCCGCGGTGAAAGCAACCTTCGGACGGACTTTCTGATAAGGCAAACAAATTGCCCGTACCCATTGGAGAAGATAACGACCCAAAAAGCGGTACTGTAGGAATCTGAGAAGACATCATTGGTGTTAACGGATGAACAGAAGTAGTCATGCTGGTAGCTTCCACAAAGGAAGTGAACGGAAGTGAAGAAGACAGTGACGGAAGAGCGATAGATAACTCCAAATTCAGGAGACCTCTGGAATCTGATGGAGCAGTACTTGATGTAACCATAACTGAAGCAACGATCGGACTCGAAGACTGAAAATCCGAAATAGTAAGTCGTCGTCGCTTATATGTCTTGAGAGGAGCTAACACACGGACAGTATCAGTATTAGGACGACGACGGTCTTCATCCTCATCATCAGAAGAAGAACTAAAAGCGATTGAATCCAAATCGTTCACTCTATCATTCCAACTCGCTAAGCGTATACTCCAATCGGAAGAGGGACCGAAAGAAACAACCTTTGCTCAAAATAACTCAAGTTTTTCCCTTTCAGAAGGTGTGATACGATTTTGAAGGTCCTTCATAACTAACAGGAGGTATTGCTTTTCAATTAGCATATCATTAACAGACTCATCCACAGAAACTTCTTTGATAGGACGCTTCCCTTTGTCAACTGCACGGGAAGACGGACCCGCTTCTAGAGCCGCATCAAGCTCTAGGATCACCACATCAGTTTCTACAGCAACTCCCGTTGCCGAAGACGTAGAAACTGGATCCTGAACAAACACATTTTCCTGAATAAAAGCATCAACAATTGGTTCAGCAATAGCAATAACTGGTTCTTCAATGGGTTCAGGTTCCGGAGAATCAACCGGTGGTTGTTGAAGATCAACCTGAGGTTGAACAACCACGGGTTCGTGAACATTATCCTCAACTGCCTGCATTCCTCCACTAAAAGATTTGATCAACACCATTCCTAATGTTTAACCAGATTGGATCATTTTCTGGATTGTAGTTCTCTTGAACAATTGCACCAAGCAAAGGAGTCGTAACAGGACGAGCATCAGTCCTTTTGGACTCATTAACCCTGGCACAATCAGTAAAAATACGAGTATGCATGGGCACTTGAGCGTAAGCAGGTAGAGATACATCGAACGAAAGATTTGGCAACAAGTGTCGAATAATAAGCGAAAGAAAACGAGGATACAGAATCATCAATCGCTTATCATTTGCTTTCAGACCAATTTGATGTTTGTAAGCTTGGAAAATCATCAGTGAGAAATTGTATGGCTGGTTGTAAGTAAACCCAATCATTGCAGAAAGAAGATCATGAGCCATCGTATCCATTCCCGATTTTCGTGTAGCTAAACACTGCATCATTACATGAAAGAAATATCTCCACTTCCCAAGAATCAATCCTTTGGCGATCTCCTTCCTGGTAAAACAACCCACGTAACCTAAAGATCTAGCCCCACATTCACGAATTTGCTTTACATAACACGTGTTTCCATAATCTAAATCACCAAACCGCAAAGCTGCATGAATAACGGCTTCCGTGATAACAATAGGGCTTCCATGAATAGTAGCTTCGATAGAATCATCAACAATCTGAGCCGTACGCCAAAAATCTTCAATATACTCTTGCACTTGGTGAATATTTTCTGAAATCGCGAAACAAATTCTTGAATTTCGAAGAAAACGTGTAATATCAGAATATTCGGCTCCACCACCAACGTTTTCGTTTAACAATGCAATTTGATTGTGATGACGATGAAATTCTCGAACAGGACGAGGTGGATCTGCCATCTCTGTTGGAAATCAAAACAGAAACGAAACACATGCATCAGACATAATCTCCAGGGAATACTAACAGAAGCAAACATACTGTTAACACAATAGCTCACAGTGAGCTATTCCCATCCGGATCAGAACAAATTTGGAACCAATCTTCGACATATTAAACATATTAACCAACAAGTGTGTTAGAATAGATAGAAAACAACAGTAGGTATGCAGTTTACACATAGTAAACTTCTAACGCTCAATCTTTGGTAAAGAAACTATCACTTAGTACCAAAGAGCCGAATCCGAGAGAGAGAGAAAAAGTGAACTAATCACATATTACCAATCTAATAGGTAAAACACAGTTAATTCATAACAGATTTAGATATGGACAAGAAACTGTTAACAGATAACAAACTTGTTAAAACTCGGAATCTGAAACAGATTGGAACTGGAACTTCTGTTGATTTAAAACTCGGACTAAGAAGATTTTAAAAACTCGGAGCTGGTTGTTGTTTTAAAACTCGGACTGAGAAAACTTTTAACAAAAACTCGGAAACTTTTGAACAAAAAACTCGGAAACTGCTGAACTGTTTAAAAAATCGGAACTCACTGAAATTTTGAACAAAACTCGGAAACAGTTGAACAAAAACTCGGAAACTGCTCAATTGTTTAAAAACTCGGAACTCGCTGAAATTTTGAACAAAACTCGGAAACAGTCAAAAGAGAACTGTTGATGCACTTTTGTGTCTGTCACTAGTCTTGTAATTACAATGTATTTTGTACGGTCTTTTATCGTTTATCGAGTCTGTATTTGCCATCGACCAAGTCGGATATCCTCCTATCCGCTTGTATCCGACTTGTTTGTCTCCTTTTGGTTTGTAATGCTATACGAACGATGCATGTTGCATAAAGGGTAGTTCTGTCATTTGTAGGTGTTTATATGTTAACTGTTGTTTGCTGTCTGTTTGCAGCAAACAACTGAACTATTGCAGCTTCGACGAAACAGGCTGTTTCGTCGAACACAGGACGATGAAACAGGCTCTTGTCCATTTCACTGTGTTTCGTCGGACTTTGGGCTTCTTCAGGCCCAAGTATATGGACCCTTGTGTTTCGTCGAGCCCATGTTGGTTTCGTCGATGCCTTGAACCCAGCTGCTATATAAACACCCTCTGTTTCGTTTAGAACTTAGAGATGAGAGCATACCCAAAAAGTCATTCTGTCTAGACTATGTTTGTATCAATTGGATTTCTCATCTGTTTAATCAATTGATTGTGTTTCTTTGGTTAAACCTTGTGTGTTACGTTCTTACATGTTTGAATTGGCTTAGTTACGTGGATTCTGCACACGTGACTTTGTTTGCTATAAACAAGGATTTGGTTGTGTAAATCGATCCTCCGATTTCGGGACCTACAAGTGGTATCAGAGCTTTAGGATCTTATCCTTGTTTAAAATCAAACATTGTACGGTTTTTTATCAAGTGTTGTGGTTGTTTTTCAGAAAAGTGTTCTTGAAACTCACATTTTCCGGAAAAATCCTTAAAATCTGCTTGAATGTTGTTGGTTGCTAAAGAGTTTTGTTAAAAACCTTGTTAGATTGATTGTTCTAGTGTTAAACCGGGTTTTTATTGAAAGTCTTGTGCAATTTCGGGTTTCGGAAAGTTTGCCGGTGATGGGTTTTGGTCTTCATATATTCAAGGGACATTCAAGTTGTTCTTGAATATTCATTGGATATAGATTTAAAATTTAAACTGAAAAGAATTGAAAAAGTATTAAAAAAAATTGTTTGCCATACTTTGGTTGGTGGTCTAAGTATGGTGTGAGTTGACAAGGTCGTGGGGTTTGTCTGGTTGAGGATAAGGTTTCAACTACTTCACCAACTCTCTGTTACTTTTTTGACGAAATGAGTTAACGACGAAACTAGTCAACGACGAAACGAACAAGTGACGAATCAAAAGTGTTTCGCCAAAGGTTTCTGCGACGAAACGAAAGTGTTTCGCCAAAGGTCCCTTCGACGAATCAGAAGCGTTTCGCCACAAGTCTTTTCGACGAAACACAGGCAGTTTCGTCATAAGTGAATTCGACGAAACAAAGTTTGTTTCGTGAAAAGTGTTTCGTCGAGTGTGGTATCTTTTTCATAACATTGTGTTTTCAAGTAATTGATCAGGTATTCTACTTGTATACATCAAAGATGAGTTGCACAAGTCCGTGGGACTGGAGTACGGACCCACGACCAGGTCAAAATCCGAATCAGACCTCTATGGCCACATACTTGGCGAACTCCATACCTCAACAACAACCGTCCATAAGTGCAAGTCAATGGGCCTTGGTATCAAATTAAAATCAAAGCATTCAAAATCTCTTGCTTAGCGAGAGTGAGACAGGTAGCAACAATCGCCCGCCAAAGTTAAATCACATGAATGACTATCCATCATGGAAGGGACGTTTCCATACCTACGTTCAAGGGCAAAGCACCGAACTTTGGACGTGTTTCATTAATGCAGTCAACCCTGCCCTTGAAGTAGCAGCATCAACTTCAGCAGGTTATGCTAATATGCTTGAAGATGACAAGAAAGCCTATGACTTGGAGAAAAAGGCGTTTGCTATTCTTACACAAGCGCTTCACAAAGAAATCTGTCATCAATTCGGATATTGTAAGACCACGAAAAGCTTATAGGATGCATTGGTAGCAAGAGGAGAAGGGAATGCGGCTTCTAGGAAGACACACCATGATTTGTTAAAGAAAGAGTTTGAATCATTTCAATTCTTGGAAAATGAAACCCTAAATGATATGACTTCTCGTTTTTATCATTTGATTAGTGAAATGAGTTCCTATAATGTTAATGCAACTCATCAGGAAATGATTGCTCGGTTTGCTGATGCTCTACCTCCTAAGTGGAGTCCATTCATTGAGCTTTTGAAACATACGGGTGCTCTGGATGCAGCCAATGCCAGTCTCTATGAATTCATTCAGAAGTTGGAGCACAAGAACGAAGAGGAAATTAGGAAAGCTAAAAGAATTGCAGCTGCACCTCCGTCAGCTAGTTCTAGTTTCGTTCAGCAACCGAAGCTTTAAACGGCGTTTGTATCCAATACAAGCTCTTCTCTGTTTCCACAGTTCAATCAAGCCCAACCACAGTGGGATCAAAGTGCTTATCTTTCACAATCCATACCTCCACCTCAAGTTACCACTACACAACCACAGTTCGATCAAAGTGCCTATCTTTCATAATCAATACCCACACCTCAAGCCCAACCACAACAACAACAAACTCATTATACCAACAATCCTCCACCCCTAAACCCTAACACGGTCAGAGTCGATACTTCAACCTCTCACAAGTTAGCATTGAAGTAGCAAAAGAGCATATGGAACTCATTAATACAATGGTCAGTGCTTACTGCGGGTTGTTTGCAGGTCAAATTGGAAACATCAATATGACCAATGAGGATTATCAACAGATCGACCGGGATGAAATGGAGTTAATGGATATCAAATGGGCATTTGAAAGTGCAGTTAGAAGGGCAAAGGACTTCATGGCTCAAACTCGAAGAACTTCATTGGAAGGCAAAAAGGATACAAAGTACGGGTTTGATATAAATGCAGTCACATGTTTCAATTGTGGCGAAAAGGGGCACTTCAAACGTGAGTGCACCCGACCAACCAAACAAGGCAATCAGAACCCATTCAGAAATCAAACGAGTACTTCCAATGTCAATGCCCATCAAGAGAATCATGAAAGGAGGATGGTAGCAGTGAATAACAATCCGAACCAGTCTGGACCATCAAGCACCAATCGAGCATTGACCGTTCAAGTTGACGAAGGGTGTGATTGGTCTGTACAATTTGGGGAAGGCGATCAAGGAGGAGGAACAGCGTGTTATGCAAAGATCATTAATCACATCAAGCACGTTCACAAGGAAGAATTTTCTGAAAGTGACGACAGTTCGGGTTATACCGGGAGTTCTGATGAAGAAAGTTCTGTTTCGGGAGATTATCATTCTGATTCTAATGTGAAGGAAGAAGCAAGTTCTGATGTTGATGAATTATTAAATGAAGCTGAGGAGTTGAAATGTCAGAAATCAGTTCTGATCAAGAAGGCTGTTGTAGCATCTAAGGAAATGGAGAAGTTCTTCTCTGAAGATGGATCTTTTTCTTTTCATACTGCCTTTATGGCAAATGTCTCAGCCTCCACGAGTCAGGTAAATTCTGAAACTCCTGCTCCTAGTGTTTGTAAATCTTGTGCAGATTTGAAGCTTGAATCCGAAAAGCTTCATAGTCATAATCAAAGTTTGGTTATTGAACTTTCTAAGTGCAAAGAGGCAAATATGGCTTTAGTTCTAAATGAAAAGGAATTTAAATCTGTTATTGAAACCTTAAAGAAAAGTGTTTCCGAAGTAAACAAAGTTGTTTATCACAAACAAGTTAGCATAAATGATTACATTAACATTGTTGATGAAACCAAAAAGGAACTAGCCGTTGCCAAATGTGAGCATGATGCTATCAAGCAAAAATTGGAAAGTTATTCTAACTCCCGATTCGTGCTTGATCACATCATTGATGTTCAACAACTGAAAGGAAACAAGAAAGGTGTAGGGCATGAGAAGTGTCCGCCCCCTATAAGACATAATTATACTCATATGCCTGATGAAGAGGATATGCCTCGGTATGAACCCAGTGTGCCTCTTGATTATGAGGAATTTTCTACTGGCCTAGGGTTCAAACCGGACAGTTCTTCAAGTACATCATCTCAGCAACCAGAAACCTCAACATCTACCAAACAAAGTCCTCTAATCATTGAGGACTATGAGTCGTCAGATGATGAATCAGAATCAGATATTAGTGATCAGGATAAATCACTTGACAAGATGAAAGGAGTAGAAATTCCACTTGAAAATCATATTCTTTGTAATCCTGATACTCCTGCTGTTCAACCTGTTGTCCAACAAGTGATAGATCCTGTCAAGACTGACAAGACATCTGTGTCTACCATTAAGAGCAGTAATGTGTTGTACACTTTGGTTGGTGATTCTAGAATCTATTCAGATCACGATTTTCCAATTAAAAATGTCAATCCATCTTCAATTGATAAAGTTTTTGAAGATAATACAAACAAGTTTTTGGGAAAAACAATTCCAGGAGTCGTTGTAACTCAATGTGATCCAGTTCCAAAGGCTGAGATTAGAAAACAATTTGGAAATCAAAAACCACCAACAAAGCAACTACCTATTGCTTCTAAGGGTAAACAACCAGAAAGGCAAGCTCAAAAGCCTAACGTTTCTCAATCAAAATCTGAAACAAAAGGAGCTCGTTATCAGAAGAAAAACAGTAATGTCAAATTTGTAGCATCAAAGGGTACGGATAAAATTGAGACTTTTGAAAACAAATCAAACACCGATTTTGTACAACAAGTCACGATTTTAAAACGTAACAGTGAAAACAATTACACTCAACATACAAACGGGTGTGATGAGAAAGCAAGTACCTCAGGTTCTACAGGTTCGACATCTGTTGGTCAATCAAATTCTCCTAAGTTTGTGGAAAGGAGAACATGTTTTAAATGTGGGGAGTTTGGGCATATCATTAAGAACTGCACAAACACTCCAAAAGATGAATTTGTTGAGAAAGCACCACCTGAAAAGGTTCACCCTCAACGTCGTCCCGTTTCACCAAAACATGATAAACGAACTGTTAAAGAACAAGAAACGAAACAACGACGTAAGAACATCAAAGCTGTTGAAAAGGCTTTAAAATCTGAAGTCAAAACTGTAAAAAGGGAACCAAGTGTTTCACAACCATTAAAACCAGAAGCTTCAAAATCTGTTTACAACACTCAATCTGGTAAACAAAAACAAACTTGGAAACCTAAGACGGGTGATAGTTCAGGGGGAGCTGTTGTTTTTGAAAATCATCAAGAAATTGAGATCACTTTCCATGATGCTCAGGGACGACCCAAGACCACTAAGGCTTGGGTCCCCATCCTCAACTGATCTTTGAATGATATGTGCAGGATGTTCCAGGAGGAACTATAATAGTCAATGGATTCTTGATAGTGGAGCATCCAGGCACATGACAGGCGACTTACGGCTTCTATATGATGTGAGAAATATTAGAGGAGGCTATGTCGCATTTGCGGGAGACAAAGGCGGATACATCACTGGAGAGGGAAGTATCTCCAATGGTATTGTATGTTTCGATAAGATCAATTATGTTCGTCAAATTGATCATAATATTCTCAGCGTGTCGCAAATCTGCGATAAAAAGTTCACCATGCATTTTGATGATGCCGGTTGTTATGTGCTTAAACCTGGTTTCAAGATTCCTAAAGAATGGATTCTCTTATCGTCTCCAAGAGTTAATAATCTCTATATTCTTGATATGAGCCAAGCTACTACGACATCTGCACAAATCACTTGTTTTGTCTCAAAAGCCACAGAGAAGGAGTCTATATCTTGGCACAGAAGAATGGGGCACATTCACTTGAGGAAGATGAACCAGTTGGTGAAAAAAAGTCTTGTGAATGGTGTGCCTGTGAGAAGTTTTCATCTACAAGATATCTGTGTTTCGTGCCAAAAATGGAAGCAAACAAAGAAGTCTCACCCTTTGAAGAAAATCAACACTGTTAGCATGCCTCTCGAACGTCTTCATATGGACCTGTTTAGACCTATGAAACACAAGAAAACGTTCGCGGATGCTTACTGTCTGGTGGTTACTGACGATTATTCTAGATTTTCTTGGGTATCTTTTATGGCACACAAGAGTGATACTCCTGGCATCCTCAAAGATCTTCTTATAATGCTGGAGAATCTCTACATGTTGAAAGTTAAGAGGATCAGAAGCGACAATGGAACGGAGTTCAAAAATCATGTGATGGATGAGTTCTGTACTTCTAAGGGCATTCTTCATGAATACAGTTCTCGCTACACTCCACAACAAAACAGTGTCCCTGAGAGGAAGAATCGGACGATAATTGAAACTGCAAGAACAATGTTGGTAGAGTCGGAACTCCCTGTTCAATTCTGGGGGAGGCTGTGTCGACTGCTTGCTATACATTAAACCGAGTTCTTACAGTTAAGGGGCATGGAAAAACTTGTTTCGAACTCCTACAGAAAAGGAAACCGGATCTTTCTTACTTAGAACCGTTTGGCGCTCCATGTACTATGATTGAGCTGGATGGAAAGTTTGGCGCGAAAGCTATCGATGGTTTCTTCCTTGGATATGCAACTCCAAATTTTCGTGTATGGAATCTGGCAACCAAAAAGATTGAACTATGTAGTGAAGTAAAGGTTCAAAGGTACACAAGTCCTGTTAGAGCTCCGGGGGATCCTTGGATGTTCGATTACGATGGACTATTTGACTCCTTTAATCTACCAACCTTTGTCAAAGAATCTGCAGCTGCTAGAATGTTATTCGACAGTGACAACGCTGCTGGTTCACCATTGGTTAGACCTGTTATCGTTAACCCTCAAGGTTCTTCTTCGGTTAACAATACGGTACAAAATGAGGTATTTGAAGATGCTACTGATTACAATGAGTCATCGGAAGATGATGAATATCATGATGCAGCAGAAGGATCTTCAGCTCTAGTTGCCCCTGTTCAAGGTGCTTCTTTGGAAACTCCTCATGTGCAGAATGTAGATACTGCTGAAGGGAATGCATCCACTTCTACGAATATTCCAGGTGTGGAATTGGTTGTTGATCTTTATCTTAATAATTTGGGTATCAATGCTCGTGTTCCTGAAAATCCTGAAATGAGGATTCATGATACCCATCCTCAGTAGAACATTATAGGAGATGTACATCGCGGTGTGCAGACGCGTAATCAGCTGAGAAATAACCAGAATGCTGGTTTATATTCAACCATTAGAGAATCTGGTCTTCAAAATGATTGGTCCTTCGCGTGTTACGTTTCACAAGAAGAACCGAAATCTTGGAAAGAAGCCTTAAAGGATAATGCTTGGGTTGAAGCCATGCAGGACGAACTGCAGCAATTTCAAAAGCTTGGTGTTTGGAAGCTTGTTGAAAGGCCGGAAAATTACAAGAAAATTGGCACTCGCTGGGTTTTTAAATGCAAGAAGGACGATCGTGGAGTAGTTATTCGTAACAAGGCGAGACTAGTTGTTCAAGGCTTTCGCCAGATTGTAGGCATTGACTACAATGAAGTTTATGCACCTGTTGCACTTCTGGAAGCTATTCGGATCTTTCTTGCTTATGCTTCTTTTAAAGGATTCAAAGTCTACCAGATGGATGTTAAAAGTGCTTTTCATCATGGGATAGTTCAAGAAGAGGTGTACGTTGAACAACCTCCAGGTTTGAAGATCCTATTCACCCCGATCGGGTCTGGTTGCTCAACAAAGCTCTTTATGGTTTTCATCAAGCACCTAGAGCTTGGTACGTAACCTTATCCAACTATCTTCTGGAGAATGGATTTCGAAGAGGTCTTATTGACTGCACTCTCTTTATCAAGGAACAAGATGGAGAGCTTCTGTTGGTACAGATATACGTTGATGATATCATATTTGGTTCTACTAATGATTCTTTGTGCAGACAATTCGAACGTATTATGCAGGAAAAGTTCGAGATGAGCGCTATGGGGGAGATGACTTTCTTTCTGGGCCTACAAGTTCAATAAACCGAGTCTGGGATATTCATCCATCAGACTAAATATGTTGGTGACATCTTGAGCCGGTTCCAGATGTCAGATGCAACGCCCATTGGTACCCCACTTCCGCAGAATCACGGGATTACTCCGGATTTGAAGGGTGAAAGCATCAACTCTTCATATTATCGCGCCATGATCGGATCTCTCATGTATCTCACTACTTTGAGGCCTGGCATCATGTATCCAACGTGCCTGCTTGCAAGATATCAAGCCAACCCGAAGGCCTCTCATCTATCAACTGTTATAAGGATTTTTCGCTATTTGAAGGGATGCCCAGACACCGGTCTTTGGTACCCTAGGGATGTCAATTCTTAGGAAATCACCTGGTTACGTGGCAGTGCAAGAAGCAAACGTGTGTTGCTACATCAACTTGTGAAGCAGAATACATTGCTGCCTCCAGTTGTTGCTCCCAAGTCTTGTGGATACAACAACAAATGCGCGACTACGGTTTTGAATTCCTATCTATTCCTATTTTTGTTGATAATAATGCTGCCTTACAGATCACCAGAAATCCTGTGCAGCATTCCAAGACCAAACACATCAAAATTAAATATCACTTCATACGTGATTGTTTTGACAAAAGATTAATCGATGTCGTTCATATCACCATCGATCACCAACGTGCCGACCTGTTTACAAAAGCTTTCGATAAATCACATTTTGATTATCTACTTTTGATCAATGGCATTAAGGTGATACCCGAGTAAACTACTTTGGCTAATCGTTTTTGTAAATATTTTCTTTCAAAACTCTAAAAATACAAAAAGATTTTCATTTTCGTAACCTTTTAGCATTTTAGGGGGAGAAAATTTCAAGAAAATACAAAAACATTGAAAAAAAAAAAAAATTGTCTTTAAGTTCTGTCTTTTCGTTTGAAAAATTCAAAAATTCAAAAAAAAAATTAGAAGTTAGAAAACCCAAAAATGAGTTTCTTGGAAAAATGAAGATGATGATATTCACTGGTGTGGTCGGTCAACGTATTCAAAACTGTTAAACAAATGATAAGTATCTCTACTAACGATGTATCGGTAGGCTCACAATCAAACTAAAGTGCGCAGGATGATACAAACCTAACAGACTTCAAGTCAGGTGGGAACCATTCATTGGCATATGGTCTTGGTACCGAAATTTCGTTTGAGAGATTGCCGAGGTTCTGAGATATTCGGTCTTTATGCTGCTTATCATCTGGGTATCATGATTGTATCTTTTTCCGAAAAATAACAGGGACGTAAGTTTAGATCTTCCATGATACCATACATACGTATACATACTGCATACGACCTCAATAAGTGATCAACAATCACATGTCCCTCAAATAAGTGATAAAATATCACATTTATCCGGGAGTCAAGTTCGTCTCTCTGCTGTACAAAAGTACTGACCTGTTCACGGACATGCTCCTGTGCCCTCATGCATCGAAAATCAAGTTCCTTATCAATAAGTGATTCTATCACATAGGGCTTGTTTTCAAATCAAAATAAGTGAGTATCTCACATCTTTATACAGTCAAACAGATGATAATCGGTATACTCACCGGTAAGTGGAATCCTCGTGCATACCTTACCGTAAATCGTATCTCCTAATTGTGATTACGTTTGATAAGCTTGAGTTTATGTGGACAACAATACCGATAATCGAGGTAGTATACTTATCCAGAGCTTTAAATAGAAAATCAAAATCATGTTGACTAAGACCGTAAGCTGGTATGATTCCTTATCCTTGAAACTCGCAAAAAGTTGCACTTGTACAGTTGTTTATTTCTTTCAATTGCTTTTCATTTAGTTTTCCACGCTTTAAATTTGTTTTTAGTGTAGTGTGTAAGTTCGTTTTTGATTAAGCCAAAGTTGTAGCTTGGTGTTACTGCCGGAAGCCTGAAACCTACTTCATAAAACGTCCTTGCATTTGAAAACTCAAACAAAATGGCAAAGTGTTCAATTAATCAAAATTGTCAGTGTGGAAAATTGTCATGCCTTGGTATTTCTGAATAATGTTGTCGACGAATCAAAAGTATGGTCGACGAAACAGATTGGATGCGACGAAACAGCTTGGTCAAAGGTCAAAGTGTACAAAATTGGTCAAACCAGTTTGATTTTCGACGAAACAGGCCGTTTCGTCGAGGTTATGACGAAACGAAATGGCCCAATGTCGGTTTCGTCGTGGGCTAAGTTTGCAAGCCCAAGTCCAAGCCCAAATTTCTGTTTCGTCGAGACCCATGTCCCGTTTTGTTGAAGATATCTGTTTCGCCGAGTGAGTCGGTATATATGGGTCCCAGTGGTCAGAAGGTGTTCACTTTTTCAAACCTCTGCTGTTCATCTTCTCCAAACACTCCTAACACCCATACTTTCGGTTACCTACTCAAACCCTCAAAACCCTCATTTTTCTTTCAAATCTTACGAAAATCAAAGGTATAAAGATGTTCCCGTTCACTGGTTTAACATTTTGAACCGTCAGTTTTGTCGGAAAACCTCGGAGATCTTATTTTCTTTTTCTTTCTTTGATGTTTCATGATTTGATGTTGAACTTGTCTTGATTTCTGTCAATAACAGATAGATTTAGGGTGTATATGTGATTATGTACTGTGTTTTGGGTTTGGGTTTATGTAACTAAAACAGGGGATTGTTGATTGTTGTGGGTTTGTCGTTTCAAATGGGTTTTTGACCGAAACCACATCTTCATTAGTCCTTGGGTATGTTTCCTACTTGGTTTGGGTTATACAAAGTATTGATTTTGATTTATGATGATCTGCTACTTGTTTAAACCCCATACGGCGAAACACCCAAATTTCAAAACCCTAACTACGGTGAAACAGACAGACGGCGAAACGAAACAGTCAACGAAATGAATCTGTTTCGTCGGGTGACTGGTCAACGAAACGAATTGGATCCGTTTCGTCGAGGAACTGATCGACGAAACGAAATGGTCAACGAAACGGAGCTGGTCAACTGTCAAATTCTGTTTCGTCGAACATGATTCTGTTTCGTCGAGTGATATCTGTTTCGTTATCCATGCCTTAGCAAATTTCACAGTTTGGTGTGTGTTCATAGTAGATGTGTTTTGATAAGTTAACTGTCAATTGGATACATGAACTTGTATCCATATATGTCTAAATGCATATGTGATATGATTGTTGCTTACTGTGGACATTTGCAATTTCAGATGGCACCGAAAGAAGGCAAACGGAAACCCGCGACAAAGAAATAAAACAAGACGGAAGAGGAGATTATGTCTAAAAAGCGTCATAATAAAATTGCTTATCTTGATCCGGAAGAAAAGCTTGCTGAACTGAAAGATATCACGAAATGGATCAGGGAGTCGCGGATCAATTATGCTGTCACTTTCTCGACGCCGGTGTACAAGTCTCTTATCAAATCGTTATGGGATTCCGCAAGCGTTGTGCAAGTTGATGGAAAGGATGTTATTAAGGGCCGTGTGAACGATTTGGATGTCATAGTCTCTCCGGATATCTTGAATGATGTGTTACAACTGCAAGACCACCCGGACGCTCCAGATTCTATTCCAATCATGTGTACGCGAGGCTGTTTATTACGGATGAAGTGTACAGGAGACATCTTCAGCACTCAAATCAACAAGGGTGATCTGCCGTTATGCTACAAGTTTTTGCTACATGTTCTCATTCAGTGCCTTAGCAATAGACGTGCCGGATATGACATGGCTGGCAACGATCTAGTTGGTTTTATGGTGGCGTTGGAGCTAAACAAACCATTTAGCATCTCAAAGTACATTTTCGCCAATATGAAGGAAAACATGACGAGGACTGGGAGTAGAATAACCGGGAACAAGTTCTGGATGTATCCGCGGTTTCTTCAAATGATTATGAATGTTCAACATCCTGGTCTTTCTAAAGCTGACAATGATATTCTGAAGATTGAGGCAATGAACTTCAATTCCTTGAGGATAATCATGAATCTTGCACACAAAAGATACAAAGAAAGCGATCCTCCAAGAAAGTTGATCGGTGCACTAGGAAACACTGATTACGTTGCTCCTGAAGAGAATAAATGGCGTCACAATGACAGCCAATCCGATGATGAAGAGCCAGAGTTGAAAAGAAGAATGAGTGAAAAGTTTGGTCCAGATCCAACTGATTCCGATATGTCGGGGAGTGATAGTGATGATGGAGCTGATGATGGTGGCATTACAGGTGCCGTTGGTGCATCTAGTGTTGGAACTACTGGTGGTACATCAGCAGGTGGTACATCAGCATGAGGTACATCAGCGGGTGGTGCATCAACAGGTGACACATCAGCCAGTGGCTATGACGAGGCTGATTCTGATTCTGATGATGATCATCTAGTCGAGCCTAGATATGAAATGTATCTCGATGAACGTGGTATTAAGAGATTCAGGAAGATTCGACGGGAAGATAATCCAGAATACGTTCCTTCTGATTCTGAAGCGGAACGTTTAAAGAAAAGGAAAGCAGAGAAAGCTGCTGAACATCAGAAGAAGAAGAAAGCTCGAAGATACTTGAGTACCTGCTCGGCAATCTGTTCCTCAAGCACCAGTTCAAGAACCTCCTGTGGTATCTTCAGCTCCTTAAACTCAAACAGTATCTCCTCAGGCTGTTCCACAAAGATCAATGGCTGAAGCAATTAGAGCAACTACCTCTCAGCCTAGTGATGAGCGTCAAAGGATATTCTCGGAAATGTCTCAAGACGAGAAGAATAACTTCCTATTCGCTCAACTTGAAGCAGATGCAGATCGTATTCAAAGACAGACGGATTTCATTAGGATCACAAAAAATGATCAGATCACTCATCAGGTGGACATAGATAAGTTGAAGTCCACTATTGGCGAACAACAAGCTGTATTGCAACGCCAACAAGCTGAGATTGATCAACTTAAGGCTGAAAACGTCCGTTTGAAAGCTGCGGATGAAGAAAGAGAGAGGAGCAGTTCTATTCTCCGAAAGTTGGCTCAAGATCTTAAAGGAAGATGTGATGTCATGAAAGAATGTGTATGACACACGAAATACAACGATACTTGAAGGAGCTAAGAAGATAAATGCTGGTTATGAGTTTCTTCGAAATCGGGTTGCTATTCTGTGGAATGATAGATGTAAACAACAAGAATTTATGAAGAAAAGGGATGATGATCCTGAAGATCATGGGAATCCTGATCCTTCAACTACATCACAGCAGCCGACAGCCGCTACATCTTCTGCAATTATTGTTGTTCGGCAGCCATCAATTGAATCTACTCAAGGAACCTCTTCTAGAACAGCTGAAGAAGTACAACAGATTGAAGGTACATGTTATGTTCTTAGCAGTGCTGATCTTGCATTTCAGGTTATTCATTCATTCACTAGTGAATTGCTTGAAGAAGGTGAAATTGTCGAGGATCTCTCACATCAGCAATTGATTACTTTAAAGGCAATGAGAGATATTGATGACGATGAGATTGAGAAGATGCCTAGTGACCGGAACCTACTAATGTTGAAAACATTGAAAAAATTGTCTTTGAGGGAAATGTGAAGAAGTCTTCGTATGTTCGACAAGACGGGACTGAATTCGCTCCTTTTGATGAAGATTGGTTAAAAGACAATGTAGAAGACATTGATGAGCATCTGAAGAACCGCGATACATCAGAAAATGCCACCAATGCGTTCTCCGCGTGGCGTCAACGGTTCTTGTCAAAGGTTTCCAAGCCCGTGCCAGAGGCTGCTCAGGTTGACTACTTACGGCTTGAGAAAGTGAAGCCTAGTGGGCGAATCCTCTGTTGGATGTTTGTGAAGGAAATTCATTGCGTCGCGATTAAGCGGGAGTTTGGAATCCAATACTTTCGTTCATTGCTGAGCATTCTATCTTTGCCATTTTATGATGTGGTCGCATTGACAAAGATAGAGCTCATAAATCGCTCAAAATATGATGGTGCTACTTTATTCGAGCGACTGATCAAGATGAACAAGAAGTCTGGCTGGAAAGACAAGTCTTACAAGCCTCAGTTCCCTATATATCAACAAATCAAATTTACTCTTGATCCGGCAAACAACACTGGCAGATACAGGCTTGTTTATGAGCCAGGGAAAGTGGTGGGTAAGATACCGTTAATGTCGATGAAGCAAGACTTTCTCGGAGAAATGCGACTATGGTGTTATGATTCCGACACGCACGAGGCGGTGATTGTTTTTAATGGTGATCGGGATAATTTCAGGATGCTGGATTCGATGTGGATCGTTAACATGTCTGCATCCGACATTAGCAAGCTATATCGGCATGACATTTTCTATGAAGACAAGGACGTGCATCAGGCGTTGAAATTTCAGCACGTCGCTTGTTTCTGCTACTATCAGGGAATACATTCGGGCAGTTCGTGGTCCGAACGACACTGAAGAAGGAAGATTTGAAGACCGAAGACGAGTAACAGACAAGGGGGAGTTTGTTGATGCACTTTTGTGTCTGTCACTAGTCTTGTAACTACAATGTATTTTGTACGGTCTTTTATCGTTTATCGAGTCTGTATTTGCCGTCGACCAAGTCGGATATCCTCCTATCCGCTTGTGTCCGACTTGTTTGTCTCCTTTTGGTTTGCAATGCTATACGAACGATTCGTGTTGCATAAAGGGTAGTTCTGTCATTTGTAGGTGTTTATATGTTAACTGTTGTTTGCTGTCTGTTTGCAGCAAACAACTGAACTATTGCAGCCTTCGACGAAACAGGCTGTTTCGTCGAACACAGGACGACGAAACAGGCTCTTGTCCATTTCACTGTGTTTCGTCGTGGTCTGCGATGAAACAAACTTCATTCGTCGGACTTTAGGCTTCTTCAGGCCTAAGTATATGGACCCTTGTGTTTCATCGAGCCCATGTTGGTTTCGTCGATGCCTTGAGCCCAGCTGCTATATAAACACCCTCTGTTTCGTTTAGAACTTAGAGATGAGAGAATACCCAAAAAATTCATTTTGTCTAGACTGTGTTTGTATCCGTTGGATTTCTCATCCGTTTAATCAATTGATTTTGTTTCGTTGGTTAAACCTTGTGTGTTACGTTCTTACATGTTTGATTTGGCTTAGTTACGTGGATTCCGCACACGTGACTTTGTTTGCTATAAACAAGTTGTGTAAATCGATCCTCCGATTTCGGGACCTACAAGAACTCCGAAACAGTGAACTGAAGTGAAGCTTGACCAGACTCGGAACGATTTTTGTAACAGTGACCAGTTAAAACTCGGACCTAGAGAAATGTAAACTCAAACTTAGTGTGAAATTCGGACACAAGGTGCACACAACTAAATAAAACCCAGACTGCAAGTCTGGATAAAGAACCCGGACCAGTACTGGAGAAAAACTCGACACTAGACTATAATTTTGATCAAACTCTGAACCGAAATTTTTATACTCAAAAACTCGGACCTGAACTTAGAAACCATAAACCATTAACCTTAAAAACTCGGAACTGTTTAAAAACTTGGAAGATGAAAACTTGGAACTGAAACAATATTACCTCGGAACACATCCAATATCATTAAAAAAGAAAAACTCCGATATACAGACAACAAAAACTCGTAAACTTTTGAAGATCAAAAAGTTATATTTCAAATTTCTTTCATCTTCTTCCTTATACCCAAGAATACCCGCCAAGAACATTCCAAAATTCCACTAAAATTTCACTCAAACAAGCAACCTTTTTACCTAATCAAACAAATTCAAGAATACAAACAAGCAAGATTTTAACTAACGAGGCTCAAAAAATAACTCAATCATTCGATTTTCTTCAAGATTCAAAAACCCCAACCTCAAGAACACCAAGTTCTTGAAGCCAAACACAAAACCCCCAAATTTTCTCACAAAACCCTAACTTCAAGATGTTCAATAGCATCAAATATTATCATCAATCAGCAAGAAAGAAACATTCAAGCAAGAATTAACAAGAAATATGAACACTAAGTTCAAATCCAAGCCCTAGAAATCAAGATTCTTACATAATTTGAGACAATGGAGATGTTATGAGTGTTGAAACACATACCTTGAAGAAGACTTGAGGTTCTAATCACAAGTAAAGAGATTTGTAAGAAGAATGGAGTGAGAAGGAAGAAAGAATCAGAGGAAAGAGGAGGTGTCGATGGATGTCTTCTATCTACTGATACAATACTATGAGATTGAATGAGAGAGGAAGGCTTGAACCAAAAAAAAACAAACCCTTATAAACAAACAAAACTCGGACCAAAGATAATTAAAAAGAAAAACTCGGACTTGAGACTTAGCTCATAAAACTCGGACATCAAACCTATTTAAAAACTCGGTCTTTAACACATGAAACTTCAAAAATCGGACCAAAGAGGTTTATTAAAAACTCGGACATTAACCCATTAAAACTCGGTCCACTTAAAGCTCGGACTTGAACCCCTAATTTCAAAACCTCGAAATTTTTGCTTTCCTAACTTTGATCGATACTAATTTTTGAACATTAACTATCGAGATAAATTTCGAAATAAAATAAAATAAAAATTGGTAAAACTTTCAAAGAACAATCCTTTAACTTCAGAACATAAAAATTTCGAAACAGAAAAATATCACTACACCAAACAAAAATTTTATCGAACCCTATAAAATGACGAAGTTTCCCACACACACTTAGATGTATCTTGCACGACCGATTTTCCATGAGAAAGAATTATTTTAAGTTACCGAACTTGATGTTTAATATCTTATTAAAGAATGTTCACAACCCTTAGAGTATTTTTTCAGAAAGATAACTTGCACATAGAAACAAGAAAGCAAAATCTTTTTGTTGTTTTTCAATTTTTGACTGAAAAAGAGGTTAAGCCTACGAACGTATTTACACTAGTTATCTTTTTGGGAAATCGGAGCAAAGGGATCATATCGGTTTTTCTGTCAGCATCCGACACAAGAACCATAGTATTTTAGTTTAAGCCTTTAGAATGATATTAACAGTTCAAGACGTTCAACGGTACTGTGGTCCACTTAAGTTTTAGCACGCTTTCGAACACAGTTTTTGAGATATGTGATTAAGTGTATTAATAACTAATTGTAACTATGTTTACCCACCTCAGAATATACTCCCGTATCAAGGTATGCACGAGAGATCATCTTACCGGTGAGTATACCATTTATGATCTGTTTTGACGTATAAACTGATGTAATATACTCACTTATTTAGAATTGAAAACAAGCCCTATGTGATAGATTCACTTATTGATGAGGAACTTGATTTTCAGATGCATGAGGGCAGGAGCAAGTCCGTGAACAGGTTAGTACCATCGTACAGACAAAGAGACGAACTTGACTCCCGCATAAGAGTTGTGATATATTATCACATATTTTGTGGGACATGTGATTGTTTATCACTTATTGAGGTCGAATGCATCATGTATTATATACACGATTAAATGTTATTTACACGTATGTATGGTATCATGGAAGATCTAGACTTGCGTCCCCGTTGTTTTCGGTAAAAGAAACAACCATGATACCCAGATGATAAACAACATAAAGACCATGTATCTCAGAACCTCGGCAATCTGTCAAACGAAATTACGATACAAAGACCATATATCCGAGAGATGTACCACACAAGCTACGCAGTTCATTATGTTTATATACCAAAAACAGGTTCTTATTGACGCGTAAAACTTACCGAAGCAACGTATAATGACGCTGTTACAGTTAACGGTTAATTTTATATATGACCATAGTCCTGCACCAGACACGACTAACCGATGTACTATCATTTCCCTTAAATCTCAACACGACTTCATTTTATATTTTTCAAATGTTTTTGTATTTTTCTTAAAATTTATCCTACAACTAAGTAAAATATTTTGGAGTTTTTCAATTTTTTTGGAAAGCGGTAAGAACTGTAAAGTAAACATGAAATAAAGTTTCTATGCGAGTTTTGAAAAGCATTTTACTCGGGGTTGATCATGCCAATCATTCGGACCAGATTTTCAAATCTAGCCCGATCAAATGTCTTTGTAAACAGGTCGGCAAGATTATCCAAGGTGTCTACCCTAACCACTTCTATTAAACCCTTCTCAGCACAGTCGCTAATGAAATGATGCCTAATATCTATGTGCTTAGTGCGTGAGTGATTAACTGGATTGTTAGTTATGGAAATGGCAGAGTTGTTATCGACAAGCATAGGAGTTCGAGAAAAATTCAAACTGTAGTCCCTCATTTGCTGCTGAATCCACAAGACCTGAGCACAACAGCTTGATGCAGCAATGTACTCGGCCTCGCATGTGGATAAAGAAACAACAACTTGCTTTTTGCATTGCCGAGAGATAAAACGGTTCCCAAGAAGTTGTGCGCCGCCAGAGGTTGACTTTCTGTTCATCGGGCACCCTCCGAAGTCTGCATCAGCATACGCCAGCAAATCCAGACCACCTTCAGCTGGATACCACAATCCAAGCTTAGGCGTCCCATTCAGATATCTGAAGATACGCTTGACTGCTTTCAAGTGAGACTCTTTCGGAGTTGATTGGAACCTGGCACACAAACAAACAGAGAACATAATATCTGGTCGTGAAGCAGTAAGATACATTAGCGAACCTATCATTGCTCGATATAGAGTCGGATCCACTTCAGGATCTTTCTCCTTATCGGGTGAAAGCTTGTGATTTGTCGGGAGAGGCGTGTCATAGGGTAAGCTATCTTCCAATCCAAATCTTTTGAGAATCTCGTGGACATACTTCGTCTGATGCACGTACGTCCCGGTTTTTTCTTGACTCACTTGAAGACCTAGAAAGAACCATAACTTGCCCATCGCGCTAATTTTTCTTGGTAACTTCACTCACCTTCGACTGTTCTGAGTCAAAAACCTCATCTGGCTCAGATTCCGACTCACTTTGCGGTTCAACCGTCAGAGGGGTCTTTGGCACAAAATTTGCCAATTCAGGATCAATGCTTGGCATCGATGTATAATTATGGTTTACCGGTGGAGGCACTTTCTTATAACCGATGCCGAACAGTTCTTCCTCAGATTCTTTGAGACGTTGACTGTTAATACAGAAATTCATCATTTCAGATGAATCCCCGAACTTTTCAATTTTTCGTTGCAAATCTAAAATCAGATTATCTTTTTCCAAAATGACTTTGTTCTTTTCCAAAACACAATTTTTGTTCATTTCAAGTTCAGATCTTAATTCCTGAGCCACAAGTCTCTCAAATTCAGAGATATCATTTTTCAGCGCTTTTATCTCAATTCGGTGTTCTTTATCCGAATTAGACAAAACAGCAATGAGTTCTCTGGATTTTTCTAAATCTGCAATTAAAATTGTGTTGTGAAGTGCATATCTGTCAATCCTGGTGACAAAGTCTACACATCTAGCACATCGCTTATCTACCGAAGATGATATTACCTCAATTGCAGCCATGAATGCACACGCTTCATTTTCTACGGAGTTTTCTTCCAACATTTTAGCTTCTGCATCCGCAAATTGCTGCATTTCAGTTGTGGAGATGTTGAACTCAAAGCATTCTCCCTTTTCTCCATCTTCTGTTTTGTTAGACTTTTCAACAGACTCTTCATTCAAGTTATCTTCATTCTCTGCAACATTGCCCGAATCCAACTCTTCCCCAAAAACCTCGCTACAACAGCAAGTTCCTCAATGCTAGACTCTTCGATAATCTCTTCACACACTTCTTCGTTGACAATTTCAGCTATAAAGGCTTGTGACACAATAGCTCCTGAAATGTCTTCCAATGCACAACCCCAGTCGTAAGGCTCAGTCACATTTTGTAGAGATTCAGCCACCATAGCATTGTTTGTCGAGGGTGTAAGATTTTCAGAACCACTTGGACGAGTACTTGAGTTAGAAGTAGTAGACTAGTATTTGATGCATTGTTGTGGGGTCTTGAATTGTTTCCTTGAGAGTTGCTTTCTCTGTCAGATCTTTCCATTTTCGGTTTCCGAAAATCACGTGCGAAATGCCCTTAGATGCCGCAGTTGTAGCATTTCACCTTTGACATGTCGACCCCCATTCTTGTCTTTGTCTGACCACCTATGAACTTCCTACCTTTTCTCAACAGAAATTTCTTCGCTCTACGAACTAAGAGTGCTATATTGAGTTGTAGATCAAGTTCTTCCATTTCGTCTTGGTCTATCTGATCAAAGTCCTCATCGAGACTTGACGGTTCAACGAGCTTTCCAAGACAGAAGTTCTCATAGGCAGTCATGAAGGACGCCAAAAGGCTCATGTTTTCTTCTATCAACTTTAAGCAGCTTGCGTCTAGCTTTGGAATGTTCAAGTTTGTTGCTTGAGATTTCTGAGCTCCACTAGAAGAGTACATTCCTTGATTGGAATTTGTTGTTCCACTTGAACTGACATTATTGCTTATAAAGGCGTGTTCACTTGCAGGAACTTCATTCTCTGAATATAGGGCAACACCGGTTACTCCATTACTACCCTTATCCGTTGGTTTTGAAGCTTTATATAACTGAGGATCTTGGATCTTCTCAAAATCTGATGCTTGATCTTCCATATTCCAAGCATAACCCTTTAGTTTTTGTACAGCCTCTTCCAATGAGAGCTCCTCGTAAAGAATACCTTCTCTAATCAATGCAGTTTACATATTCCATTCTCTGGGAAGGCAATTTAGAAACTTCTCAACTTTGTCAAATTCAGTGTAAATACCCTCTTGACTAAGAGCAAGTTCGCTCAACAGATGATAAAATCGGTTCACCGTATCATCGAATGATTCATTTCTTAAAGCTTTAAACACAACGAACTGAGTCTTCAATCGTTCGAGACGTCGTTTCTTGTACATTGCATTTCCCTCATAGCGCTCGATCATGCTATCCTACAACTCCTTTGAGTTACTTCTCTTACGGAAAGTATGAAGTATAGATTGCGTCATAGCCATCATAATCATTGTCATAGCTTTCTCTTCACAGTCATAAAACTTTCTTTGGTCGTCGGTGAGTGCCAAGTAAGTATCAATCGTTAACGTTCTTACTGGAGTAGCTCCACATCCTTTAACGATGCACAACCAGATCTTGATGTCTTTCGCTCTTACATACCTTTCGAAACGCTCCTTCCACTCAGGAAAATCAAGCTCGTTTTTCAACAAAGGAGGTTTGTCGTTACTCCCTACCTCAGCATTGTGCTTGAGGTTTTGCACCATTGCAGTCAGATTGTTGTTTGCCATTTCGAGATAGTTGTGAAAGAAACAGTGAGTTTAAACAGAAATCAACAGTAGGTTTCCAAGCAAGAACTGTCACTGGGAAGGTTTTCTAAGTCCAAACCCGGAGAGAAAACACGGAGTGCAATTTCAGAGAAATTATCAGAGTGTTGAACCCAGACTACCACCTGAAATGGAACACAAACAGAAAAAACTCGGACACTACACTGTTAGGAATTAAGCTTGGACTCTTTCTAAAGAAAAACAAAACTCGGACAAAGAACTTTAGACTATTAAACTCTGACAAGGTATTGAAGACATAAAACTCGGACTAAATAAAGTATAGGTAAAACTTGGACTTAAACCTTGGAGTCAATCCTTGGACTCAATCCTTGAAGAGGTTAAAACTCTGACTCAATCCTTGGAGGTTAAACCTTGGACTCAATTCTTGGAGAGGTTAAACCTTGGACTCAATCCTTGGAGAGGTTAAACCTTGGACTCAATCCTTGGAGAGGTTAAACCTTGGACTCAATCCTTGGAGAGGTTAAACCTTAGACTCAATCCTTAATAAGTTCTAAACCTCGGACTAGCTAGAACTTGCTTAAACTCGGACTAGCTAAGATTCCTAAACTCGGACCTAAAAGAAATGGATTTAAAACTCAGACTTAATTTGAAACTAACAAGGAGACTCCACTAAACTCGGACCTAATAGAGGTTCTAAAACTCGGACCTACAAACCCTCACCAAGTAAAGGTGTAAAGAAAAAAAAAAGTCGGACAAGGCTCAGAAACAAGCTTCCGGATTATTTCCCCAGTGTGACTTCACACTGGTTCATCAATACCCCAGAAACACAAACACAAACTTTAAAGCACGGACAACCCTTCCAAAGATCAAACTAAGAATCTTTTTTCGACCTTCAACACACTGTTGAACAAAAACCAAAACCTCTGTAAAACCCAGATGAAGATCAACACTAAGAATCACTAAACTACTCAAAATCCATCACCAAATCACTAGAAATGAATGATGAATCAAGAATAAACCACAAAAACTCATAAACACTCACTAAACCCTATCAAAGTTTGAACTTTTCTCACAAAAAACTTCAAACTTAGAAACACCTACAGTAGTATGAGCACACTACTCTGATACCACTTGTAAGGCCTCCAAATCCAAGATCTCACTCAGCTAATACAACCAACAGGTGTGCGGAATCCACCTGATGATAAACCAATGTAGATGAAACACTAGAATGCAAAGATTTGTGAGAGAAATCAAGAATACACAGATTCTTGATGAGGAAGATGAATGACGTCACACACAGTAGCCGCCAGACAAAACACACACACACAATTATTAGGGTTAGAAAGGTGCACATAATTTCACAAAGAATCGCCCTCTTGTCTATTCCACATAAAGGTATATATACAAGACAAACCACGGACTCCAAGACATACTAGAATCCCGGACAAAACAAACTACACTAAAACCCTGACTTTTGCCTAAACACAAAGCCCTGACAAAAGTCTAGACATAAACTTGGACAAAATTGTCCAAGGATAAACCTTGGACTAAGATTCAAGACAAAAACTTGGACAAATTGTCCAAGGATAAACCTTGGACTAAGTTTCAAGACATGTACAATAAAGACCCTAACAATTGGAAGGCATGCACTTATCACCCAAACTGCATCAACATGGTGGACGATTGTTACTTCCGGTTTCATTCTCGCCCAAAAGAAGACTTTGAATACTTTGATTCTGATTTTCAACAAACGCCCATTGATTTACGGTAATCATACCCGCTTGTGTTGGAATGGATGAGGACGAGGGTGTGGGTGACTGAGCCTATGAAGGTGATAAACCCTTTTGCGTATACGTGTTATCTGTGTTCGCGTAAGGAGTTCAACCCCAAAGGTGTGTACTCATAGTTGATTGAAAAGAACCAACTTAAAACCAAACGGTGAACCTTCTATGAAAGAAATAATATCCATGAAATATAACAACCCACGAATAACTTTCCAAGCCCAAGTTTTAAAGCCCACCAAACAATCTGGCCCACGAAGAATAATGGCCCAGACGAAGAATCAATATTTCGTGAAGTATATGTTTCGTGAAAAAGACTAATTGTTAAATCCAACCGACGAAGAATAAGCCTAACTAAGAATAAGCCCAACAAAAAAATGTTTCTCAACCCAATTGTTTGTTTCTCAGCCAACGTACTAAAGCCCACGAAACATGTATTTCGTGAGAATAACCCATGAAGAATGAATCAGACAAAGCATTAGAATGTTTCTGTGGTTTTCAAATTTCAAATCAAGGATTCTTTGTGAAAAATAAAATTAAAACAGTTCTTCATAGTAGACTGTGTTTCGTGAAATGAAAGTTTCAAGAAAAGACAAGACTGTTTTTTCGTGAGGTTAAGACAAAACAAGTATTTAGTGAAGAATGTTATGTTTCGTTGAAGGACAAGTTGTGACTTGGTTTTTCGGAAAGAAGTTGGTGGACACTTTCTATTTTAAGCAGAATCTAATCTGCATCTCTGAATATGGAAAGTAAGTTGGTGAATATCCAGATTTGGTTAAATGGCAAACATTCAAAAAATACACTTTTCAGTAAACTTTTGAAGGTTATTTTCTCAACAAGGAATATTTCGGTAACAATTCCAAGCAAACACCTCACCGGAAAAATTGTCGAACTAAAAGTTTGCAAGAAATTTCAAGAAAAACCGTATTTTAACATGTCTCCATGTATTTTAACAAGGTTTTTGTAAAAATTTTCAGCAAACAACAAGTTTTCCTTAACTTTTAACCCACTTTTCTTTCAAAAACTTGAATACCTTGTTTTAAACTCACGTAAACTTTCAGAAACCTTCAAACACTTGCTCAAAAACACAACAAGAAGCTTGGTTTTAACAAGGAAGAGAGCCAAAGCTTGTTGGACACCCGAGACATCATCACCATCTACATATGTATGAACATTTGCAGCGGAAGAAATAACATAATTTGCAGACATGATGAACACGAGTATGCAATACAATAAAGATTGAAAGAAATGAATACTTGATGGACACTTTCTGTTTGGAGGGAAAATGTCTTGATAACCGGAAAATGTTTGCCGGTATTACATAAATATACAGCACACTAATGGTGGTTGGAATTTGGCTGGTAACTGCCATTATAGTTTGTTTTGAATATAATTACCCGCTTATCCTTGAACCGCTTATCATACTTACCCTAATACTCTAGTTATCAGTTCACATATCATACATACAAATTGTTCGAATAATTATACATAACATAACTAAAGTTTAACTAATTTAGAAATGTACGTATTTCCAACACAACCCCCTTAAACTTTGGTTATGTTGGAACCCTTCTGCATTACACTTCGATTTGCCTCTTCCATTGCCTTCTTCATGTGATTGAAGTTAAATCTTTTCCTCCTCTTGTGTGCATTCCAGTTGTCTGCCCATCCATTCTCAGCAAACAATGCATAATGCATTAAATCAGCACCGGTTTGATTATTCCTTGCAGCATCTTCTCGGACATCTCCTGCACTTCTGATCCTTCTGTAACAGCCTCGAGACGAGCCAGCATCATTCTGATTGATTCCTGCAGCACTTTCTTGAACTATATCTGCACTTTCGGTCCTCCTATAGCAGCCTCTAGATGAACCAGCATTGTCATTAATCATTTCCTTCACCTGCACCTTGTCTTGAACTGTCTTGAATTTATTGTAATATTCTAAAACATCAAGGTACATGGCGTATACTATTCTCATATAATCTCCATCTTCATATCCGAAGCCTAAATCCTTTGCTATGATTGGCCATGTATTTTCAGTTGTAACTTCTCGGTATCCACCATCACTTGCCACTAGAATGTATAGACTTAACAGGTCTATTTTCTTTTGATCAGTAGTGTAGGGGGGAACAGGCCTTGAAGTGATTCCCATATATTCATACAGAAACCACTGGACCATCTCTTCAAATTTCTTTTGTAAAACAACTTTATACTTGAATACGTATTCACGATCATCAAACATGTTTATCAGGGCCTTGCAATCACCGAATTCATGAAATTCTAAGGTTTTTAAAATCATTAAATTCCAGTCGTCTTCTTCTTTCTCCGATACATTCAGTGATTCAAAATAGGAATTCAGATATTCATTCTTGAATTCATCATCAATGCCGCACATATTTTGCAGCCTCTCTTTCTCTTTTAACCCCAGTTCCACCTCTTTCGATAGCCCAGTTTTATCATTTACTGAATTCACCACCAGAGATGAAAACATAGGAAAAATTTTACATGAATCACCGGATTTTCTGATTTTCTGACCGTGAAACCTTGGAGGGTTAATTGTTCAATATCCGGTGAGTAAAATACACTGGGAATTCTCAGCGTTTCATTTCTTGTTTTCATCTCCACAATTCCTACTCCGCGTATGAATAAAAAATTATTCATGCTGGATCTCGTTTCAACACCCATAATGTGTTTAACCCTTTTGAAAACATCGATATTACCCACATAATGATGATGAAAAGTTGAATTAACATACCAGATGTCCTTCCATTGTCCACCATCTGTCCCCGTGACTATCATCTCATCACGGCAGTGCACATCTTCATTCTGTGTTCTTATTCCGGCATTGATCGCTTGCTGAATCAGTTGTAACTCTTCATCGTTCTCCTTCGCTTTACATGTGTAAATCTGATGACCAGGCAAGTGACAGTAATAACATAAACGTTCTCGTCGGGATCGTCGTTTTCTTTCATTCTTCTCATCAATACAATGTTGACATGGCATTGATGTGGCAGTTGGTTAAATTTCTGCATTGGATCTAGTAGTGGCTCTGATACCACTATGTTGGACACCCGAGACATCATCACCATCTACATATGTATGAACATTTGCAGCCGAAGAAATAACATAATTTGCAGACATGATGAACACGAGTATGCAATACAATAAAGATTGAAAGAAATGAATACTTGATGGACACTTTCTGTTTGGAGGGAAAATGTCTTGATAACCGGCAAATGTTTGCCGGTATTACATAAATATACATCACACTAATGGCGGTTGGAATTTGGCGGGTAACTGCCATTATAGTTTGTTTTGAATATAATTACCCGCTTATCCTTGAACCGCTTATCATACTTACCCTAATATTCTAGTTATCAGTTCACATATCATACATACATATTGTTCGAATAATTATACATAACATAACTAAAGTTTAACTATTTTAGAAATGTACGTATTTCCAACAAAGCTCTGATACCACTGGTAGGTCAACTCGGAGGATCAAGATAAACCTACTCCGTTGTTATATGACACACACACGAGTGCGGAATCCAAGTGTATATGCAAACCAAGCCAAAGAACACACAAACACAAGAAAAGATTCAAAGTTAATGCTCAAGTGTATTGATCCAGAACTGTCACAGTACAAAGTTTAAACAAGACAATTCTCTTAAACTCTCAGGTGTTTTCTCTTGGTTCTGTTCTGTGTAGCAAGTCTGTATATATAGCCAACATGCCGAACAACCTACGAAAGATGTACTGGGCCCATGAATTGGCCCACGAAAGACCTAAGCCCACGAAACGTAGATCCTTCTTCTATGAGATTCACGAAAGATATAAACCCATGAAAGATGAAGGTTCTTCGTGGGAATCATTCAGTGAACAACTAAAGGGACGAAGAAGGTTCTTCGTAAAGATGTTCTTGGTGAAAATTGTCATTTGTTGGTTCCATCATTCACGAATAACCTGGTCTTTCATTACATGCATGTTGTGACATACTATCTTTTCGTGAAGATGTGTCTCCCACGAAGAAGTTGGTTCCTCGTGGGATGGTTGCAAAAACAGACATAAAGAACATATGTCACACCCCCAAAATCCCACACGCGGAGTACCACCGCTTGGGAGCGTGACATGACCAGGATCTTAACCACCAATCATATTGAACATGTAATATAGTTAAGTATAGCGGAAGCATTTAAGTAAAACCCAAACATAAGTGTTAACGTATGAAATATCATAAGTGTTTAGTAAGCATTCATGAATCCATGTCCACAACGACCCGCTCCTCCTTGTGCAAGCTCCGTAAGGTACCTAAGGCCCTGCAAGGCATGCAGCAGATAATCAACAAACTAGTTGAGCGAGTTCACAGAAAGTAAGTTCGTAACAGTAATGCGTAAGTTCATCTAGTGGGGGAGCTTCCCATGCAAGTATATCTACTGGTGAGGGATTCTCACAAATTATCCTTAACAATGGGGGATTCCCATTATGGTACTTACTAGACTATTTGCAACCATGTGTTCTTCTTAATCCGAGAACAGGAATACGTACAAGGTCACGCAGGATTTACGTGAGTGCCCTTCCCCGAGGACAGTGGTACGCGTGGGGTTTACGTAGGATTTACGTAAGTGTCCTTCCGACCCGGAAGACAGTAGTGGGCATTAGGTCACGCAGGATTTACGTGAGTGTCCTCCCGACCCGAGAGACAATGGTAGATACTAGTTTACGTAGGTTTTACGTAAGTGTCCTGACTATCCTGAGGACGATGGTCTATAGTCTAGTAATTTCGTAAGTACGAGTAATCATTCCATAACCAACATATCCAACATATCCAACCCAATTCCCAACCCGGGAATCCCATGCCTTGGCTGTGTGAACTCACCTTGGTTTGCTCGGCAGATACACAATAAAAGGTTCTTGAACTAAGATGGTCAACCTCGTCCTAACAGGGTTACCATACAAGTCAGGTTTTGACTACACGTAATGCACGCATAAGACATACAAGTTAACACATAGCATGTAGTAGTCACGAGTATAATGGAATCATACATGTGCGATTAAACCATTAGCCCAAAGTAATCGGCCCAACATATAAACAAACAGTTCAACATATACGGCCCAAATAAAAAGTCAAACATAAAGGTCTCGGCCCAAACTAAGCCTTGTGCGATTTAAGGTTGGGTTGTGCGATGGGGTTTGTGCTGTTCGGCCCAACAGTTCAACACTCACCATTTGTGCGATTTGCGAGCCTTGTACGACCGGATCAGCTTGTTCGATTGAGGCACCTTGTGCGAGTGATCATCTTGTGCGACCGGTTTAAAATCCGAAAATCTTGTATATTAGTTACAATTTCAATTAATCAGTTCCCTTATTTATCTTTTATCAATCAACAAGTTTCCTACTTCCCAATTAACATGCAGCCGATCAAACAAGTGTTTTTCTAAACAATTTCTAATGAACCCTAATAGTCACATCCATGAACAGCCTATCAAAACACTTAAACATATTCGATTCTTGACAATCATGGGGCCGATTAATAAATCATCAATAAGTTAACAAATCCGAGCCATAACATAATCAGTGGATTATCATCAACATACAATACCGATTTCATAACCATGCAACCGATTAACCATCTATTCGGTTTGATTCTACATCATGCAACCTACTCACAAGAACATCATCATACAAACAATCCGAATCATATCACAGCCGAGTATATATTCATACATCCGGCTCTAGTTAAGATTATAACATCATCACATACAATCACCAACATACAATCAATAATAATATTAAACACACCAAGTACTAACCGGAGTAGAGAAGGAGAAGAGGGTGATCCGAATAGGGGATGCTCTTGCCGTCGGGTTCCAAGCAAACGAGAGAGAGAGAAGTCTAGGGTTCTTGTGTGTGTGTGATATTAGGTAACAAATGAGGAACAAAAACCCCTTACGGTAGTTTGTTCACGTGAAAGGAAAGTGGGCCGAACCCTCAATGGGCTGCCCTAATGGTCCGCGTACAAGAATAAGGCCCAAACGGCCTTGTGCGGGTGATGTGAGCTTGTGCGGTTCAATTTCATACATGCATACAATATATACACAACATACATAACACATTATGCACAAGGTTCACGTAACATTCATTAATTCAAGGTATCACATAGACACGTAACGTTACATTAAAGTAAGTCTAAAGTTCGAGTTGTCACATTATCCCCAACTAATTGGAAATTTCGTCCCGAAATTTGGTATGCACTCACTGAGGAAGCTAGGTAAACTGTATTGTTCACTGATTTTTCCTGGGGTGTCACATCCTCCCCCCGTTGATCTGGAATTTCGTCCCGAAATTCCGAAGTAGTAGCTTCAGCCTCAGCAGTGGTTGTACTGTTCGCGAACAATTGGGGGTACTTTTCTGTCATCCTGTCTTCGCGTTCCCAGGTGTACTCTGGGCCACGTTTGGAGTTCCAACGTACTCGAACAAGAGGGATTCTCTTGTTTTTGAGGACCTTCACATCCCGGTCCGTGATTTCAACTGGTTCCTCGACGAACTGCAACCGCTCGTCGATAGTGAGTTCTTTGAAAGGAATGATGAGGGTTTCATCTGATAGGCACTTCTTTAGGTTCGATACATGAAAGACATTGTGAACTGCACCGAGTTCAGCTGGTAGGTTCAACTTGTAGGCTACTTTGCCAATCTTTTCTATGATTTCGAATGGTCCGACGTATCGCGGATTTAGTTTGCCCCGTTTGCCAAAACGAACCACACCCTTCCAGGGTGAGACTTTTAGTAAAACCCGGTCCCCGACCTGAAATTCCAATGGCTTTCTACGCTTGTCCGCGTAGGCTTTCTGACGGTCGCGTGCTGCCGCCATGCGTTGTCGTATCTGTGCAATCTTTTCCGTGGCGTCCACTACAATCTCTGGACCCGTAATCTGACTATCTCCCACCTCTGCCCAACAGAGAGGTGACCGGCATTTACGCCCGTACAATGCCTCGAATGGAGCGGCTTGTATGCTGGTATGATAACTGTTAATGTAAGAGAACTCCACCAAAGGGAGGTGCTTTTCCCAGCCATTGCCGAAATCGATAACACATGCTCGAAGCATGTCTTCAAGAGTTTGGATTGTTCGCTCAGACTGCCCATCGGTCTGAGGATGATATGCTGTGCTCATGTCTAAACGTGAGCCAAAAGATTTGTGCATCGCTTGCCATAGCTCTGACGTGAATCGTGTGTCCCGATCCGAAATGATGGAGGTGGGCACCCCGTGCCTTGAAACAACTTCTTTAAGATAGATGTCTGCGAGAGTGGAGAACTAATCCGTTTCCTTATAGCTAGGAAGTGTGCAGACTTGGTGAGTCGATCCACGATCACCCATATAGTATCATTCCCACGCTGGGATCTAGGTAGGCCTGTAACGAAATCCATGGAAATTTCTTCCCATTTCCATTGCGGTATCTTAGGCTGCTGAAGTAGGCCCGCTGGTTTCTGGTATTCCACCTTGACTCTCGCACAGGTCAAGCACTTGCCGACGTAAGTAGCAATGTGGGCCTTCATGCTAGGCCACCAGTAAGTAGTTCTGATGTCGTGGTACATTTTGTCCGACCCTGGGTGTACCGAGTAACGAGACTTGTGAGCTTCGTCCATTACAAGTTCGCGTAGACCGCCATAAAGTGGGACCCAAATACGCCCCGTTACATAGTAGGCGCCGTCTGCCTTCTGTTCCATTTGCTGTCGTGAGCCGCGTAAGGCTTCAGCCTTGACGTTTTCGGGCTTCAATGCTTCTATCTGAGCATTTCGTATTTGTGCAGGAAGGCTAGACTGAATCGTAAGCTGTAGCGCTCGCACGCGCTTCGGTAAGGTGTCCTTTCGACTAAGAGCGTCAGCCACAACGTTGGCTTTGCCTGGATGGTACTTGATAGCGCATTCGTAATCGTTAAGCAACTCGACCCATCGTCGTTGACGCATATTCAACTCCTTTTGCTTGAAAATATGCTCGAGACTCCTGTGATCGGTGTAAATCGTGCACTTGGTACCGTACAGGTAGTGTCGCCATATCTTAAGCGCGAAAACAACAGCTCCCAGCTCTAAATCGTGCGTCGTGTAGTTCCATTCATGAATCTTAAGTTGGCGTGAAGCGTAAGCAATAACCTTGCCGCACTGCATTAACACACATCCAAGACCCTGAATGGATGCGTCACAATATACTACGAAATCGTCCGTGCCCTCTGGCAATGAGAGAATAGGTGCGCCGCAAAGCCTATCCTTTAGGTGCTGAAAGGCAGTCTCCTGGGGATCTCCCCAACGGTAGGTGACACCCTTCTGTGTCAGTAACGTAAGTGGCTGAGCAATCTTCGAAAAGTCTTTAATAAACCGTCTGTAGTAACCCGCCAAACCCAAGAATTGGCGTATTTCCGTTGGCGTACGTGGTGCAGGCCAGTCTCTGATTGAGTCTACCTTGGATGGATCGACATGGATCCCATCCTTGTTCACTACGTGGCCTAGAAAGTGGACTTCACGAAGCCAGAAGTCACATTTCGAAAACTTAGCGTACAGCTGTTCTTTCCGTAGGAGTTCCAAAATAAGGCGTAGATGCTGCTCGTGCTCCTCCTGACTCTGGGAGTAGATCAGAATGTCGTCGATGAATACTATGACGAACTTGTCTAGGTAGGGTTTGCACACCCTATTCATAAGGTCCATAAATACGATAGGTGCGTTCAATAATATCAAACCATCCATCATATCAAATATAAAGTGTAGCAGTTAAAATAATTCATAAAAACCAATACGATTGATGTTCAAACTAAACTTTGTTTGAGTAGCGGAATCATAATAATGAAAACCTAAAACAAGTTATAAGTTCAAATATCGTTCATTGCGTCTCCTCGTCCTAACACGAAAGCTCGACCTCTTGCCTCGTTGCCATTGTTGTTGTTGTTTCCCCCGTTGTTGTTGTTGTTCCCGTTGCCCTGGTTATTGTTGTGGTTCTGGTTCTGGTTCAATTGAGGACAATCGCGTTTGTAATGACCTTCTGCTCCACACTGGAAACATCCCCGGTTTCCACGCTGTGGCTGCTGCTGTTGTGGGTTCTGTGGAGCTGGTTGTTGCGGTTGCTGGTCCTGATTTGCAGGCCGTGGGCTCCTACAGTCTTTGGCCTCGTGACCCATCTTGAGACATCTTTGACAACGACCCTTGTTGCACTGGCCGCTGTGATGTCTGTTGCAGTTGTGACACTTGGGGTGAAACCCTTGATACCTTTTCTGTCTAGGACCACCAGAGGATTGCTGACCAGGACTCTGGTAGTGGTCAGTCTTCTGTTGCTGAGCTTGAGACTGAACGGATGCTGAACCTTTGCTTGAATCCCCATCCCACTTTCTTTTGTTGTCACTGGGTGTAGTGGGAGTAGCGGCTGAAGTGGTAGCACTGATGCGTTTGGGTAACTTGTTTTGATCCACCGCCTGATCCGTGAGGCGATGAGCAAGACGCTGAATGTCTTGGATGTTATCGAGGTTAGCCGACGTAACATGGCTCTGGATCTCTGGCGCAAGTCCCTGGAGATACAACTCAATGCGCTTCACTGGAGGGTCCACCATAGTTGGACACAGAATGGCCAGTTCGTTTGACCGTTTCGTATAGGCTTCAATCTCTGACCCCGTCATTTTCAAGTGATAAAGCTCGTTCTCCAACTTGTGGATGTCATCACGAGTGCAGTATTCCCTCTTAATGAGTTCCTTGAAGTCGTTCCAGGGTGTGGCGTTAGCAGCTGCCAATCCTAAGATCTGCACTTGGGCGTTCCACCAAGTTAGTGCTATTCCTTCTAGCGTTCCAGTGGCGTATTTCACCCTGCGAGCCTCTGGGCATTCGCACATCTCGAATACAGACTCGAGCTTCTCAAACCAGTGGAGGAGTCCAACTGCTCCTTCAGTGCCACTAAAGGTACTTGGACGACAGTCCATGAAGTTCTTAAAGGTGCAAACTTGCTGCGCTGGTTGACCTATTGTGTACGAATAGGGCAAGGTTTAAATACAAGAGCTAGTTTAGGAGTGTAGGATCTAAAGATCCTAGCGTAAGTTATGACTACAGGATATACTACCTGCTTGAGCAGCTGCAAGTGCCGCAGCAACTTGAGCTTGAACGAGAGCCTCTAGCTGGGCTTGAGTCATGTTAATTCGTCCAGACATGATCTTCATAGTAAAAGTATCGTAAGTGAGAGTGGTTCGCGAGTAGGGCGATGACAGAAAAGTGTAAGCACGTAGGTATTCTCATGTAATAGTATCATGTGTATCTAAACGTAATGCGAGCAAAGTTCTAAGCAGTTCTAGCAAACAGGCAATAAACATAAACCTTATTACCTAGGATGTCGAGTCTTGCACGTGGAGCGAAGCGTCGTTGTGGATCGTTGAGAGCACTGTTCTGGTTATAGTCTGGTTTTAATAAAAACGTTTTCCCATATTAAAACCAAGTTCTCTATAACCAATGGCTCTGATACCAATCTGTCACACCCCCAAAATCCCACACGCGGAGTACCACCGCTTGGGAGCGTGACATGACCAGGATCTTAACCACCAATCATATTGAACATGTAATATAGTTAAGTATAGCGGAAGCATTTAAGTAAAACCCAAACATAAGTGTTAACGTATGAAATATCATAAGTGTTTAGTAAGCATTCATGAATCCATGTCCACAACGACCCGCTCCTCCTTGTGCAAGCTCCGTAAGGTACCTAAGGCCCTGCAAGGCATGCAGCAGATAATCAACAAACTAGTTGAGCGAGTTCACAGAAAGTAAGTTCGTAACAGTAATGCGTAAGTTCATCTAGTGGGGGGGCTTCCCATGCAAGTATATCTACTGGTGAGGGATTCTCACAAATTATCCTTAACAATGGGGGATTCCCATTATGGTACTTACTAGACTATTTGCAACCATGTGTTCTTCTTAATCCGAGAACAGGAATACGTACAAGGTCACGCAGGATTTACGTGAGTGCCCTTCCCCGAGGACAGTGGTACGCGTGGGGTTTACGCAGGATTTACGTAAGTGTCCTTCCGACCCGGAAGACAGTAGTGGGCATTAGGTCACGCAGGATTTACGTGAGTGTCCTCCCGACCCGGGAGACAATGGTAGATACTAGTTTACGTAGGTTTTACGTAAGTGTCCTGACTATCCTGAGGACGATGGTCTATAGTCTAGTGATTTCGTAAGTACGAGTAATCATTCCATAACCAACATATCCAACATATCCAACCCAATTCCCAACCCGGGAATCCCATGCCTTGGCTGTGTGAACTCACCTTGGTTTGCTCGGCAGATACACAATAAAAGGTTCTTGAACTAAGATGGTCAACCTCGTCCTAACAGGGTTACCATACAAGTCAGGTTTTGACTACACGTAATGCACGCATAAGACATACAAGTTAACACATAGCATGTAGCAGTCACGAGTATAATGGAATCATACATGTGCGATTAAACCATTAGCCCAAAGTAATCGGCCCAACATATAAACAAACAGTTCAACATATACGGCCCAAATAAAAAGTCAAACATAAAGGTCTCGGCCCAAACTAAGCCTTGTGCGATTTAAGGTTGGGTTGTGCGATGGGGTTTGGGCTATTCGGCCCAACAGTTCAACACTCACCATTTGTGCGATTTGCGAGCCTTGTACGACCGGATCAGCTTGTTCGATTGAGGCACCTTGTGCGAGTGATCATCTTGTGCGACCGGTTTAAAATCCGAAAATCTTGTATATTAGTTACAATTTCAATTAATCAGTTTCCTTATTTATCTTTTATCAATCAACAAGTTTCCTACTTCCCAATTAACATGCAGCCGATCAAACAAGTGTTTTTCTAAACAATTTCTAATGAACCCTAATAGTCACATCCATGAACAGCCTATCAAAACACTTAAACATATTCGATTCTTGACAATCATGGGGCCGATTAATAAATCATCAATAAGTTAACAAATCCGAGCCATAACATAATCAGTGGATTATCATCAACATACAATACCGATTTCATAACCATGCAACCGATTAACCATCTATTCGGTTTGATTCTACATCATGCAACCTACTCACAAGAACATGGTCATACAAACAATCCGAATCATATCAGAGCCGAGTATATATTCATACATCCGGTTCTAGTTAAGATTATAACGTCATCACATACAATCACCAACATACAATCAATAATAATATTAAACACACCAAGTACTAACCGGAGTAGAGAAGGAGAAGAGGGTGATCCGAATAGGGGATGCTCTTGCCGTCGGGTTCCAAGCAAACGAGAGAGAGAGAAGTCTAGGGTTCTTGTGTGTGTGTGTGATATTAGGTAACAAATGAGGAACAAAAACCCCTTACGGTAGTTTGTTCACGTGAAAGGAAAGTGGGCCGAACCCTCAATGGGCTGCCCTAATGGTCCGCGTACAAGAATAAGGCCCAAACGGCCTTGTGCGGGTAATGTGAGCTTGTGCGGTTCAATTTCATACATGCATACAATATATACACAACATACATAACACATTATGCACAAGGTTCACGTAACATTCATTAATTCAAGGTATCACATAGACACGTAACGTTACATTAAAGTAAGTCTAAAGTTCGAGTAGTCACATTATCCCCAAGTAATTGGAAATTTCGTCCCGAAATTTGGTATGCACTCACTGAGGAAGCTAGGTAAACTGTATTGTTCACTGATTTTCCTGGGGTGTCACAACATAACATACAGAAGACACAATACACTATCTACTAATTGTCTGTACATGCTCAGCTGTTTTACATCAAAATAAACGTCGTACCGGGTCAAAATAGAGGGATATCTTGACCTCGGTCTTCACTTTGAAACAGAGCCGAACCGAAACGAGTCGCATCCACACAATATGCATCAACAACACTTCGATGCTAGAATATCAGAAAAACATCAATTGGCATTAAGAAAAACTACATTTCTGGTATTGATTTATTATCATTATATGTAAGATCCCTTTAAAATAATTATATAAAATCAACAATGCTTGAAGAAGTTAATAATAAACTCTCGTCAAGTTAAGACTGGCTTGGGAGGAGCCAACACAAATACATGCTAACAATAGCTGAGACCACATAGGAAGTTACCAATTAAGATTAACTTTCAACACTGTAGAAGCCATAAGGGTCTTGAGTTCAGTGTAGTTAGTCTCCGAACATTATTTACACATTTATATACCAACTAAGGGACAAGAGCGTTGGCATTTCTAAGCAGTGAAGATTACGAGTGCATACAATTTTTATGTTTGTTTCACTGATCCAATAGATCTGAGTAAAAACCAGTCACACCAGTTAAAAAGACTCACCATAAGATTATCCAGCCAGAAATACACAATCACAAGACTGGGTGGTTGTCATGATCTTGAGATTTCCGATTCTGGTAGGTCAATTGAAAGATTAATGTGCCACATTTACACGATTTATTGTGGAAAGAGGGGTATTAAACATAACCTAATCCATTGTTTAAGTAAGTAATGAGGTGTTGATATTGCAACAGTTATTGTTGATGAATATTTCTTCAGATCATCATAGGTTACCTAAATAGACACATATCCTTATGCCTGGCTTTCTAAGAGAAGAACTATCAAAATAATAATCTTGACTTCATTGGTTGTTTATGTAAATATCAGTTTTCACAACAAAAAATTAGCAAGCATATATTGCAACCAATAATTAACAAGGCAAGATTAAAAAGATTGATTAAAAGTACTCATAACTAGGAGAACTCCCACAAGTTCCCACAAACGATAATTTCCACAAGTTTCTGACAAGATAACAAACAAACAAAAACAACCCTAGATTTTCACACAATCATTCGACAAAATAGCCACATCAGTTCACTTAGCTTTTTGAAAGATTAAGAAGATTTTTTGACCAGATTTCTTCTCAGCTTAACAGCCCATTATAGCACAATTGTAGACAAAGTTATTACTACTTTTCCAGCCAATCCTCATCCACTGTGGTGGCCCTTCGCTAGGGACCCATGAATATATCTCTATATATCTATTCTGGGTATCTCTAGGACCACAAATGATGACGACACGATTCCCACATCCTCTAAATGCAATACCCCAACCATCCCTACTGTGTGCTATTTTAGGCAACCTTCCAATAGCAACCCATTCTTTGTTCTTCTTGCTATACATCTTCAGTTCCATTGCTGCACAATCAGCAGCATATAACTCATTGCTTGCCACTGCAAGCAGCGGCGGAGCCATTCGAGGTCCGCCACCACCAGGTGACATGTTGGGAATTTCAGTCCACTTTTGGGTATCCAGATCATACTCTTCTCCACATGTCAATGGATTTGAATCATTACTGCTAATCCCTCCTATTACATAAAACTTACCATCCATAAAGACCCCAGAACTCAATTTCCGCGGCTTAATCATACGAGGAAGTGTCTTCCAAGTCCCTGTCTCACTGTCGTAACTTTCTACCGCATCCATGATCTTTCCATTTCGATCCACACCACCTGCAAAGATTGCAATATTCTTAAAACTGGCCGACCCAAGCAACCATCTGGGTTCATTCATTGGCAGCCCTTGTGACCATGAATTTGTTAATAAACTGTACTTGTAGATACCCGACCTAGCATATCATTTCCTATAACCAGTAGGTCTGTGCCAACTGCCATGGACTCTTTATCCGAGAACTGGAAGCCTAAGTCAGTATCCATCATGGGTAGATTCATCCATTTCTCATTGACAGGATCAAAAGCTTCCCACTTCAATGGGTCACAAGAAAAATAGACCCAATGTTCAATTACTTGATGAGTGCTTCTTAGCCTATAAAGTTCACCACTTCTAATGAGCTCACAAAAACTCCGGTTTAGTGACGCGATGCGAGCATAGTTGTATCTTGGCAGGGACATGAGACTTTTCATTGTGAGGTCACGACCGATGACATGGATCAACGAACTCATATCCAAACCTTGTTCCGTTTCCTTGATCACCTACAAGATTACAGTCATATTAAGCACCTTGAGCATGCATATTATGATAACCGACACCATTTTAAGGAAACAACTAACGAACTTGTATAGTTACATAATAATAATCCACATCTATTCTGTTTTAAAATTTAAGGTAACTATTAGCGTGCTTGTTTGTTGAACTCTAAAAAATAATAGTTTATATAACAGAAAAAAGACCAATGTACTTGCAAAAATTACATGGATAACAATTCTAAACCTTATAAATAAGAATTTTCCCTTTTCTACGATACAGAACGTGATTTGGTATATTCCTTGTAATTAATTCAACGGGAATGACCCAAACAGTGAGTTGCAAAAGAAAAACCACATCTTGCAAATTAGAAATGGAACGAGTTAAGTTACCAAAATTAGGTTAGGACAAATTAGTGCAAATAAGAACGCCTCAAAGTATATAACTTTAATCAAAATCCGGCATTTCCATTAAAGAATGAATTTTTAACAACAAAATACAATCTTAACTGATGCTAGATTATTGAATAAAAATAAAGGTTGGTATCGACGAAGAAGTTTCAATGCTGGTGAGTTATTCAATAATGAAATTCATGTTCGGTATAAAGAGTTCACTACCTAGGTACAATTGTCACTGAAGAACAAATGTTCACTAGTAAAGATTTATGTCAGTTCCAAGTAGTGCGCACACCATGCTCCAGTACAAGACAAGATTTTGAAGACAGATACGATCACAAGAACTTGTACTATGTTTTCCTTGTAACTAAAGAGAATAGTTTTTCATGACTCATTATGTTCGTTCTTATTGCTTCTAAAACCGTAGAATTAACAATTTAGATTGCTTTTAGTTGTACAACCAAATTGCATGTTGGTGGAGAGCCCCCTAAGTATTGTAATAATCTCTAATGGGATGTGTGCTTGTAGTTATACTTTGACGCTTGAGGTGAAATGTTTTTATTATTGGGCTAATGATTAATGTTCTTACTTTTCTCTATATGTTTAAGTGTATATTGATAAATGTGATTTCACATTTATTAGCAATCATGCTGTCCATGATGGTTCTTGAGTAAGCAAATCAGAAGACACATATGTACATGGTGATAAAAATCTAAACCATACAAAATGATATTGTAAATTATAAAATTCCTTTTCCTACCATACAAATTGTGATTTAGCGTATTGCTTGTAATTAATTTAATGAGCATGCTACAAGAATGCTTTGCAAGGAAATTTAAATCTAACTAATTAGAACTAGAACGGGCTAAGTTACCAAAATTAAGTGAGGACAAAATATAGTAAATAAGATACAATCACAAAAACTTATACTTTGTTTTCCTGATAACTAAATAGAATAGTTTTTCATGACACAATATGTTCTTAGGAACAATGGTTCTTATTGGTTTTAAAACCTTAGAATTAACAGTTTAGATTGATTCTAGTTGTACAACCAACTTGCATGTTGGTGGAGAGCCCCCTAGGTATTGTAATAATGTTTAATGAGATGTGTGCTTGTAGTTATGCAATTCCTATTGAGAGAAATATACTTTGAGGCATAAAGTGAATTGTTTTTTTTTTTTCTTTTATTGTGTTATTAATTACTTTTTTATAGTTCTTTGTAAGTTTGAGTATATATTATAATGTGATTTCGCGGTTCATAGCAATCACGGTTCTGTAAGTAAATCAGAAAGAAAGCACTCATATACTTGCAAAAGTTAATGGTAACAAATCCGTACAAAATTAGATTATAAAGTAAGAAATTCCTTTTTCTTCTATGATACAAATTGTTATTTAGTGTATGGTATCTAGATAATTTGACGACCATGGCACAAAACAATGTGTTGCAAGGCAATTTATATCCATCTAATCTAATTGGAAATGAAACACGCTAAGTTACATAAAGTGAGGACAAAATAGAGTAAATAAGAATACTTCATTAAATAGAACCAACTCAAAATCCGCCATTTTCATTATGAAATTTTCCACAATAAAATACAAATTTTAGTGGATGCTCGATAATGGAATAATATGGGTTGAATTTGAATATAAGAAACTTTTTTCTCAAAATATTTTAATATAACTATTCTCTTTTTTCTTTATTAATGATATAGGATATAGAGAGAATGAGGAAAGTGTTGACCATTGTTTGTGTAAAGTTGTCACTCCTCTACTTTGTTAGGTGTATTTCAATTTAACTTCTATATGTGCTTTTTGAATATTATATTTCGCATATGCATTAATGTATATGTTTTCCCCAAACCAAAAAAAAAAAAAAAAAAAAAAAACACAAAAAAAAATGTTGGTGCACTTGTGTCTGTACTTTGTCTGTATTCGGTCTGTATGTAAACGATGTCCTAAATCAGTCTGTAAGTTGACCAAGTTAACTATCCTCCTAGTTTGACTTGGACAACATGATGTTTGTCTGGATCGAAGGATAGCCTCGAAGGATACAACTGATCCTTCGAGGTGCTCGAAAGATATGGTTCGACCATGGTTCGACCATTAGGCATCGAAGGATGATCCTTCGATGTCCATGCTGATCTTTCGGACACATTGTCATCGACAGATGATCCTTCGGACCATCTATCGATCCTTCGACCAAGACCTGTTATGTATGGGTATAAATACCCATGCAGTGTGTTAGTGTTAGGAGAAGCACATTTGGAGAGTTAGAGAAACTCTGCTGGAAAACACACACACACACACTTTAGAGAGTTTGCAAACAAGATTGTAAACATTGTGCTTGTAACCGTAAACCTTCATACGTATTAATACAGTGGTGTTAATCGGTGAACTTTGTGTGTTCTTGTGTTTGTTCTTGCATCATCCCGGTTTGCCCGCTAGCTTGGATTCCGCACTCGCTAGTGGGTTAGTATAACAAGGTTTAGGTTTGTTCTCGATCCTCCGAGAAAAGGGACCTACAAGTGGTATCAGAGCCTCGCTCTTTACCTTGTTTAAAACCGGTTTGTTCAAGTTCTTGGTGTGTTTGGACACTTGGTTTAGCACCCGTTTGTGGTAGTTTTCTGCATAAAAACGCATACTAAACCTATCGGGAGTGTTCGGGGTCGGTTTGGGTAACATAAAAATCGTTTTTGTGAAACCTTGATTTTTCCGGCTATATCTCCGGTGTGTTTCCGGTGACCAGTTCTTGAAGATAAGGTTGCTTATTTTGGCAAAAATTTTTGAAAGTCAATTGTTTGGTGAAAAGTTGTTGCAGAACCATCCTTTCTGCCGAAAGTTGGTACATCAACACATCACCTTTTTCACCAACCCGTCGTACCTTGTGTCAGTGTGTCAGAGCTGTCGAAAGATATCCTTCGACATCGAAAGATATCCTTCGACATCTTTCGATCAAAGGCAGCTCGAAAGATAAGCATCCTTCGAGTAGTCTTTCGAAGTCTAAGGGTTATCCTTCGTAGTTGGAATCTTTTCGAAAGTTGGTTGTCCGAAAGATAAGGATACATCTCGAAAGATAAGGATCTTTCATTGTGAATCTTTCGAGATCAGTATTCGAAAGATATAGATCTTTCGAACTGTGAATCTTTCGTGATAATCAGTCGAAAGATAAGGATCTTTCATTGAGAATCTTTCGAAGGCTTTGCTCGAAACTCAACAGTAATCTTTCGATCACTGTTGATCCTTCGAACTAGTCTTGATCTTTCGAACAGGTTTTTATCTTTCAATTCTTGTCTGTTTAAACTTAACAGTTTGTGTTTGTGAAGGATCTCAATTAATATTTGATCAAAATGAGCTGTACAAGTCCATGGGATTGGAGTTTGGACTCACGAACCAATCAAAAGTTAGTCACTGCTGCAGATTGGGCAAAGAGTATGACTCCACAGCCTTCAATCAGTGCAAGTCAATGGGCTTTGGTGTCAAAGCAAAATCAAGACATGCAGAATTTTGTGGCAGAAAGAGGAGAAGGATATGCAGCTACTACTAAGATACGCCAGGATCAGTTGAAGAAGAAATTCGAATCATTTCGTTTCTTAGAGAATGAAACACTAAATGATATAACGAATCGTTATTATCATTTAATGTGTGAAATGCGTGCTTTTGGTGTTCCTACATCTCAACAGGAAATGGTGGCACGGTTTGCTGATGCTCTACCACCAAAGTGGGGTTCATTCATTGAGCAGCTGAAGCATACGGGTACTCTGAATACAATCAACATCTATGAATTCATTGAGAAGCTGGAACACAAGAATGACCAAGAAATCCGGAAAGCTCAGCGAGCTCTTGTTCCTAAAAACACAGAAATGTATTTGCCTGGTTTTGGTCCTTCAGCTAGTTCTAGTCCTGTTCAGCAACCGAAGCTTCAAACTGCTTTTGTGTCCAATACGAGTTCCTTTTCATTTCCTCAGTCAATAGCTGCTCCACAACCTCAATTCGATCCGAGGTCGTACATTCCTGTCCCAACACAGCCACAACCACAACCTCAAGTTTCCACAACAAAACCTCAATTTGAGCAAAGCGTCGATTGTGGTACGGATATACAGTTGGGAAACAGTGACCAAACAAGAACTGCATTTTACGCTGAGATTGTCAAGAATGTCAATGATGGTCAATCTTCGGAAGATGATAACAGTTCAGGATATAGTGGCAGTTCAGATGAAGAATCTAATCTAAATGAAAGAATTGATTCTGAAGCTGATAATTTGTCGAATGAGGCTGACAAGAAATCTGACTTGATCGAGAAAGCTGATACTACATCGAAAGAAATGGAGAAGATTCTCACTGAAGATGGATCTTTCTCTTCTCAACCTGTCTCTATGACTAATGTCACAGCTTCTTCAAGTCAGGTAAAGGTTGAAACTCCTAGCATATGTAGTGAATGTGCTAAAATGAAGCATGAATGTGTTGAATTGAGACGTGAATCAGAAACGGTTCATAGTCACAATCAAAGTTTGGTAATTGAACTGGCCAAGTGCAAAGAGGCAAACATGGCGTTAACTCAAAACGAAAAGGAGTTTAAAACTGTGATTGAAACTCTAAAGAAAAGTGTTTCCGAATTGAACAAAGTTGTGTATCATAAACAAGTTAGTATTAATGACTATATCAACCTTGTTGAGGAAACCAAAAAGCAATTAGCCATTGCCCAATGCGAGCATGATGCGATCAAACAAAAATTGGATAGTTATTCTAACTCCCAATTTGTGCTTGATCACATCATCGAGGTTCAACAACCGAAAGGAAATCAGAAGGGGATAGGATATAAGAAATGTCCGCCCCCTTTGATGAACAACTATACCAAAATGCCCGATGAAGAGGAAATGCCCCGGTATGAACCCAGTGTGCCTCTTAACGTTGAGGAATTTGCTACTGGGCTAGGGTTCAAACCGGACAATTCATCGGAGGGCTCATCTGATAACAAAGAAAAGTCATCATGTGCTTCAAATCAAAGTCCTCCAACTATTGAGGACTGTGATTCTTCAGATGATGAATCAGATGTGAATGACCAGGATGAATCACTTGATGAGGCGAAAGGAGTAGAAATTCCAATTGAGAATCATATTCTTTGTGATCCTCCTACTCCTGTCGTGCAACCTGTTGCCAAGAAAGTGATAAATCCTGTCAAAGATGTCAAGAATGACAAAGAAAGTGTGTTTGCTGTTAAAAGCAATGATTTGTTGTACACCTTGGTCGGAGATGTTAAGATTTATTCAAACAATGATTTTCCAATTAAAAATGTCAATCCATCCCTGATTGATAAAGTTTTTGAAGATAACACAAGCAAGTTTTTGGGAAAGACGATCCCTGGAGTTACTGTAACTCAATGTGATCCAATTCCAAAAGCTGAAATCAGAAAACAATTTGGAAAACAGAAATCACCGACAAAGCAACAACCGATTGCTTTTAAGGGTAAACAACATCAACTAGCTCCAAAGCCAAAGGCTAAGGTTGAAACAAAGGGAGCTCGTAATCAGAAGAAGGGCAAAGATGTTAAATTTGTAGCATCAAAGGGTACCGATAAAATTGAGACTTTCGAAAACAAATCAAACACCGATTTTGTACAAAAAGTCAAGATTTTGAAGCGTAACAGTGATAACAATTACACCCAACACACAAACGGGTGTGATGAACGAGCAAGTACCTCAGGTTCTACAGGTTCGACATCTGCTAGTCGAACAAATTCTCCTAAGTTTGTTGAAAGGAGAACTTGTTTCAAATGTGGGAAGTCTGGGCACATCATTAAAGATTGCACAAACTTGCCCAAACCAAATTTTGTTGAAAGAACCCCCTCTGAACAAGGTCACTCACAACGTCGTACTGTTTCTCCAAAACATGATAAACGCACTATTCAAGAGCAAGAAACAAAACAACGACGTAAAAATGTAAAGGTGATCGAAAAGGCCTTAAAACCGGAAACTGTTAAAAGGAAACCTAGTTTGTCACAACCATTAAAACCAGAAAATGTACATAATACACACTCTGGTAAACAAAAACAAACTTGGAAACCTAAAACAGGTAAAGGTTCAAGGGGAGGTGTTGTGCTTGAAAATTATCAAGAGGTTGAAATTACATTTTTTGATTCTCAGGGGCAACCCAAGTCTATGAAGGCTTGGGTCCCCCTCTCCAACTAATCTCTGAGTGAGTGTGCAGGAAGTTCCAGGAGGAACTATCGATAGTCATAGGATTATTGATAGTGGAATGTCCGTGCACAAGATAGGCGACAGAAGAAATTGTTGCCTTTGATGGAGAGAAAGAAAAGAAAAAGAAAATGTGGTTGAATGATGGTGCATAATTCGACCAAATGAAGAACATGCCAAAATTTGGTCATTATGGTTTTTGATCGGGTCCTCAGGAACGAATGAAGTGAAATGTGTGCCGATGCCTTTGCATGGATTGAACATCCGCACACCATTTCTGAAAGAGAAAGTCAAAGACCTTCGCTGGTACAATGTGGAAGACCAGCCGGACCCGGAGGTTTATGAGCTTGTTGCTGTCAAGAGATTTTTCAGTAGTTGCAAATTCGACTTTGAAGTCCACACCGGGTGGATATCCAGTTGGGAGAGTGCTTAGATTCCTTGCAATGCACGGAACAGTTGCAGGATACGCCTTTAAATTCTTAATCTCTCCTATACTTGTCGATATTTTAGCTGCTTTGTGAATTGTTATTATCTCGTACATCACTCTTTGACATGACACGTTGATCTCGGATATCACCTTACACGTGATTGTTTCAATATGAAACTCATCAATGTTGTCATGGTCCGCACCGCTTACCGACATGCCAACTCATTTTTCCAAAATTTGTTAAATCTTTTCTGATAAAACTTAATTTTGGTAAACGGCATTAAGGTCAAGCACAAGAGTAAAACCAACATCGGAAAATCATTTTTGAAAATATCTTTGTGTGTTTTAAATTTATCTTAGTTTATTGATTTTAGGGGGAGTAAATCCAAAAATCGGAAAATACAAAAACATTGAAAAATTTCAAAAACACAAAAACAATAGAAAAACAAAAATGAGTTTCCTGGCGAGCAAAAGAGAAAATGATAGTACATTAGTGGTCTATCCAAACCTCTTTAAACCTTAAATGCAAAACGATAAGCAGCTCTATATAAGATGTATCGGTAGGCTCACAATCATTTTAAAGTGTGCAGGGTGATATAAATCTTAATCGACTGAAGACCAGGTGGGAACCATTCATTGGCATATGGTCTTAGTACCGAAATTTCGTTTGATAGATTGCCGAGGTTCTGAGATATTCGGTCTTTATGCTGCTTATCATCTGGGTATCATGGTTGTATCTTTTACCGAAAAATAACGGGGACGCAAGTCTAGATCTTCCATGATACTATACATACGTGTACATATTGCATACTGCATTCGACCTCAATAAGTGATAAACAATCACATGTCCAAATCAAATAAGTGATAAAATATCACATTTATCCGGGTGTCAAGTTCGTCTCTCTGCTGTACGGAAGTACTGACCTGTTCACGGACTTGCACCTGTGCCCTCATGCATACGAAAATCAAGTTCCTCATCAATAAGTGATTATATCACAAAGGACTTGTTTTCAAATCAAAATAAGTGAGTATCTCACAATTTATACGGTCAAACAGATGATAATCGGTATACTCACCGGTAAGATGAACTCTCGTGCATACCTTGATACGGGAATGTGTCGTGATGTGGATGAACACCGGTCGGTAAGTATAAACCATACATTAACGTATCCTCTAAACATGATTACATCTGATAAGTTGAGCTTAAGTGGACAACAATACCGATAATTGTTATAGGATGCTTATCTTAATGTTAACTAACTGAACAACAAGAGTGTTTTGGCATGACCGTACACTGATATGATTCTCTTACCCTCGAAACTCACAAAAAGAATGTTTGCATATATTTATTTATTTACTGCTTAATCTTTATTGTTTTTCTTTTAAACAGTTTCGTCGTTTGGTGCATATCAGCACGACATTAGCGGTGATGTCGTTTGATAACACTCAAAGGATTTTAAATTGTTGTCTTTTTATTTCAAAAACACACCTGAAATCTGTGTTTTAATATAAACTTTATAAAAGCCAAAAAGATTTTATTTCTACTTTATTTTCGATCGTACGATGTTGGAGCTCAAGTCTTCGTTGCCTGAAACCTGAACGAAAACCAAACTGACTAAATCTTCATAAACGGTCGAAATTTGCATGTTTTGAAAGTTAGAATTTAAAATTTGAAAAATTTATTAAACTTTCAAACTGTCGGACGGTGTTTGATTATGACATGGTCATTCGTGTGTCATTTGTTTATACTATATTCCAAGTAGTTGTTCTCATTACGCGTTTAGATTTCTTGCATGTGCAGATTCTAAAGGCAAGGAGAACATGGTCGATGACTAGCTTTGGAATGAAGACACGACGAGAAGGCGCTCTAAAGATGAAGATGATCGAGTTGCCGCTGGCCATCATCAACACCACAAGGATCTCACTTCATAAAGTTAAAGTATTTCACGAGCATAACTCAAGGGGGAGCTTATGCTAAGGGGGAGTTTGTTAACACACTGCCTACATGATACGGGTAGTTTGTTGATACACTCTCTGCTTTCAAGACGTGAAGACTTTGAAGATCCTCCGACCATGAAGACTTGAAAGGACATCAGAGTTTTGGAAACTCGAAGACCAAAGACTGTCGAAGTTCGAGACAAGTCTACATCTATAGAAGATAAAGACAAGATAAAGACAAAGCTACAGCCAAGGGGGAGTTTGTTGGTGCACTTGTGTCTGTACTTTGTCTGTATTCGGTCTGTATGTAAACGATGTCCTAAATCAGTCTGTAAGTTGACCAAGTTAACTATCCTCCTAGTTTGACTTGGACAACATGATGTTTGTCTGGATCGAAGGATAGCCTCGAAGGATACAACTGATCCTTCGAGGTGCTCGAAAGATATGGTTCGACCATGGTTCGACCATTAGGCATCGAAGGATGATCCTTCGATGTCCATGCTGATCTTTCGGACACATTGTCATCGACAGATGATCCTTCGGACCATCTATCGATCCTTCGACCAAGACCTGTTATGTATGGGTATAAATACCCATGCAGTGTGTTAGTGTTAGGAGAAGCACATTTGGAGAGTTAGAGAAACTCTGCTGGAAAACACACACACACACACTTTAGAGAGTTTGCAAACAAGATTGTAAACATTGTGCTTGTAACCGTAAACCTTCATACGTATTAATACAGTGGTGTTAATCGGTGAACTTTGTGTGTTCTTGTGTTTGTTCTTGCATCATCCCGGTTTGCCCGCTAGCTTGGATTCCGCACTCGCTAGTGGGTTAGTATAACAAGGTTTAGGTTTGTTCTCGATCCTCCGAGAAAAGGGACCTACAAAAAACCATATAAGTTTTTCTTCAAATTTTGTTAGTTATTACTTTTTTTTTTGTTCAATACCTCACATTTTGTAAAAAGAAAAAAGTATAGGCACAAGAAAATATTTTAATTATATAACTAAATGTGATATGTATAAATAAGTTATATAAACTTTGAACCAAGAGTTTTATTTTTTTCTAAATCAGCAATTAGGAACTAGTTGAATATATAAAGCATAATAACACCTTTATAGGTATAAAGCATAATAACACCTTTATAGGTAAAGGTAAGGACATAACAGAAGCACATTTTTTATAATTTACTAGAACTATTGATATGCTTGATTGTTGATCTATAATAGAAGCTAAAATTCCGAAAAATGTTCTTCTAAACATTATTGGAAAAGACAAATTTAAAACATAATAAGGTAAATTAGCTAGTTTATTCACACTACAAAAAGTAATTCATTCAATCGAAATGATATAGAATTTGAGTTATTTTATGAAATGGACTATGATTGTTTATCAATACTAGTTATTTTATGAAATGGACTAAAACAATGAGTCGACATTTACTAATAACTTTGTAAAGCAACAAAACAATACTAAAACACATAGTTTTCAATACTAAATCTTTTTTATTGGAATTTGAAAGATGTAACTTACTGAATTGGATGGTTTAAAATAGATTGAATAGCGAACCCGCCTTATAGAACATCTGCCAAGCTTTGACAATGAATTTTGAGAATAAAGAAAGGATTGAACTTAAATTTGAGAACTATGACAGTTTAATAAATTTATTTGAGATTATATAGGACTTAGAGAGAGAAATCAATTTGGAGAGAGAAAAAATACATTTAATTTTAGAGAGAGAAAATATATCTAATATTTAGAGAGAGAAAAAGTATATAATAATTTTAAGAGAGAAACAGAACAATATAACTCTTATTTTTAATTTAGCAGTCTCTTATTTATCATGTGTTAATTATTTTTATTTTGAATATTAAATATGTAATATATATACACACATGGTACACACTAATAATCAACTCACTTTTTTTTTCTCTCTTGGTCCCTCAACTTTGGTAATGACATGTTTAGCCCTTAACTTTAATATTGTTTTCCTTTCTTATTTTTTATTATTTACTCTATTTTTTTTTCTAGCCTCTCACATTGATAAATTTTTTTTTTAATTTTCATTATATCCTTAAATATAATTTTCTTTCTTTATTTTTCAACTTTGGTTAATATAATTTTAATATTTATACGTGGTACGCTCCTAGTTAAAATTGAAAAGGCAGCTTTTATTCTTTTATTCTTTTAGTCGACTTTCTGGTTACAATAGATTTTTTAATAATAAGAAAGGATTGAATTTGGGTATGAAAATATGATAGTTTAATATAATTATTTATTATGGAAATAATATGCAGGTCCCGTTTCTGTCGGTGGATCCGATACGAAAACCTATCCTTGTTTATCACAAACACGGTAACGGGTGCGGAATCCCCGTGACGGTGCAAACCAAACACTATAAACACACGCGTAACCAAAGATTCAATATCTGTTGATTAGGGATGAGTACAACCACAAACATATAGAAACAATGTTTACAGACTCTCACTAAGTCTCACAGCTCTCTCATCATCATCAGTTTCACACAGAAACTATGAGGGGTATTTATAGGTACAAGACACAGACCATGACGAAACACAAAGAGGCCCCGACGAAACTCCACAAGTCAACGAAACCCTTCCCTTTTCGTCGACATGCATGTTGATTCATTCATGTTTCGTCGTTTGTTATGGCCCAGATTGAAAGTCAAAGCCCAAAACAAGATTTACGGCCCATGATGTATGTTTCGTTCAAGACTTTTCACAAAATTCAACTATGACATCATCATGACATCACAATGATGATGTCATGGTGATGTATCATCGGGACTTGGTTTGCGGCGCTCCGTGCTTCGCATGTCGAACTCTGGGGCGCACGACGGAGGAATGTCGTGATGTCGGGCTTGAGCCGGACCTAACAGTGTCAAAACCAAGTTGAACCGAACCGAGTCGAACCGAGTCGAGTCGTGTCCACATAAAGTGTACCAACAAACTCCCCCTTGGATGCTACTCGTGATGGTTCGTCTTCTGTGTCTTTCATGTCGGAGGATCTTCAAAGTCTTCACGCGTCGTAAGTAGAAAGTGTATCAACAAACTCCCCATTTTATTTAGGAAGTGTGTTAACAAACTCCCCCTTAAGATAAGCTCTCCTTTGAGTTATGCTCGTGAATCTTTTGATCTTCAATTCTTTAGATCCTTGTGGTGTTGATGAAGGGTTATCGGCAACTCGATCATCTTTATCCTTTGAGTGCCTTCACGTCATGTCTTCATTCCAAAGCTTGTTTTCTATCACGTTCTCTTCGCCTAGCTGGTTTGAATGTAGCATCTGCACATACAATAAAGCTAAACGCGCAATGAGAAAAAACGCTTGGAATATAGTTAACATTTAAACAAATGACACATATGTGACCGTATTTCGATGAACTACCGACCGACAACAGCTTGAAAGTTTAGAAAAAGCTCAGATTTAAACTTTTAACTTTCAAAACTTGTTAACTTCGACTGTTTATGAAGATGCAATGGTTTTCTGGCTTACAATCGGGATTTTCGGTAGGATAGACTCGAGTTCCAACATCGGTCAATCAAAAATAAACTAGAAGCAAAATCTTTTTGGATTTTATAAAGTTTATATTAAAACACACCTAAAATCTTTTTGGTATTTTTCATTTTTCAAATGTAAAGACGTAAAACAATAAATATATATATACAAAGATGCAAAAACTAAAAGCAGTAAATAAATATTTACATACACTCTTTTTGCGAGTTTCGAGGGTAAGAGAATCATATCAGTGTACGGTCACGCTAAAACGCTCTTGTTGTTCAACTAGTTAACATTTAGATAAGCATCCTATAACGATTATCGGTATTGTTGTCCACTTAAGCTCAACTTATCAGATGTAATCATGGCGAGGGGATACGATTAGTGTATGATTTATAGTTACCGACCGGTGTTCATCCACATACGACACATTCCCGTATCAAGGTATGCACGAGAGTTCATCTTACCGGTGAGTATACCGTTTATCATATGTTTGACCGTATATGAAAATATGAGAAACTCACTTATTTTGTTCTGAAAACAAGCCCTATGTGATAGAATCACTTATTGATGAGGAACTTGATTTTCGATGCATGAGGGCACAGGAGCAAGTCCGTGAACAGGTCAGTACTTTCGTACAGCAAAGAGACGAACTTGACTCCACATAAATGTGATATATTATCACTTATTTGAGGGACATGTGATTGTTGATCACTTATTGAGGTCGAATGCAATATGTACACGTATGTATGGTATCATGGAAGATCTAGACTTCGTCTCCGTTATTTTTCGGTAAAAGATACAACCATGATACCCAGATGATAAGCAGCATAAAGACCGAATATCTTAGAACCTCGGCAATCCCTCAAACGAAATTCCGGTACCAAGACCATATGCCAATGAGTGGTTCCCACACAGTCTTCAGTCGATTAAAGTTTATATCACCCTGCACACTTTAAAATGATTGTGAGCCTACCGATACATCTTATATAGAGCTACTTATCGTATTTCATTTAAGGTTTAAAGAGGTTTGGACAGACCACTGATGTACTATCATTTTCTCTTTTTCTCGCAAGGAAACTCATTTTTGTTTTTCTATTGTTTTTGGGTTTTGAAATTTTTTGATGTTTTTGAATTTTTCAAATTTTGGATTTACTCCCCCTAAAATCAATAAACTATGATAAATTTTAAAAACACAAAGGTATTTACAAAAAACGATTTTCCGATATCGGTTAACTCATGTTTTACCTCAATGCTGTTTACCAAAATTAATTTTAATCAGAAATGATTTATCGAATTTTGGAAAAATCAGTTTGCACGTCGGTAAGTGGTGTGGACCATGACAACACTGACGAGTTTCATATTAAAAACAATCTCGTGTGAGGTGATATTCGAGTTCAACGTGTCAGGTCAAAGAGTGCTATACGAGATGATAATAATTCATAAAGCAGCTTAAATATCGACAAGCATAGGAGAGATTAGAAATTCAAAACCGTATCCTGCAACTGTTTCATGCATTGCAAGGAATATGAGTGCTCTCCCAAACTGGATATCCACCACGTGTGGACTTCAAAGTCGATTTTTGTAGCTACTGAGAAATCTCTTCACAGCAACAAGATCATAAATCTTTGGGTCCGGCTGGTCTTACACATTGCACCAGTGAAGGTCTTTGTCTTTCTCTTTGAGAAGTAGTGTGCGGTTGTTCAATCCACGCCAAGGCATCCGCACACCCGGTTGGTTTGTTCAACAAACACATTTTCTTGAATCACACCGCGAAGAAATGTACACTGCATGTTCATCTTGTTGATTTTGAACATCAGACGTGCTGCAGATGCGTACATTTTGATTGAATCTATCCCGGTGACCCGATTAAAGCCTTGAACAATCAATCTTTTGGAATGATTTGCATTTTCTCGAAGTTATCAATTTCTTTCAACAGACAACTCTGTTTCCCTTTTCTTCTTCTCTCCATCAAAGGCAACAATATCTTTTGTCGTCGATCTTGTGCATGAACATTCCATTATAATAATCCTATGACTATCGAAAGTTCCTTTCTCTCCATCAAAGGCAACAATATCTTTTGTCGCCGATCTTGTGCATGAACATTCCATTATAATAATCCTATGACTATCGAAAGTTCCTCCTGGAACATCCTGCACACTCACTCAGAGATTAGATGGAGAGGGGGACCCAAGCCTTCATAGACTTGGGTTGGCCTTGAGAATTACGAAATGTAATTTCAATATCCTGATGATTTTCAAACACAACACCTCCCCCTGAACTTTCACCCGATTTAGGTTTCCAAGTTTGTTTTTGTTTACCAGATTGTGTATTATGTACAATTTCTGGTTTTAATGGTTGTGACAAACTAGGTTTCCTTTTAACAGTCTTTACATCAGATTTTAAGGCCTTTTCTATTTTCTTAACATTTTGACGTCTTGTTTCGTTTCTTGTTCTTTAATAGTACGTTTGTCATTTTTGGGTGAAACAGGACGACGTTGTGAGTGACCTCGTTTAGAGGGGGCTCTTTCAACAAAATTTGGTTTGGGCGAGTTTGTGCAGTCTTTAATGATGTGCCCAAACTTCCCGCATTTGAAACAAGTTCTCCTTTCAACAAACTTAGGAGAATCTGATCGACTACCTGACGTTGAAGTTGTAGACCCAGAGGTACTAGCTTCACACCCATTTGTGTGTTGAGTGTAATTGTTATCATTATTACGTTTCAAAATGTTGACTTTTTGAACAAAATTGGTATTTGACTTATTTTCAAAAGTCTCCACTTTATCAGTACCTTTGGAGGCCACAAACTTAACGTCTTTTGCTTTCTTCTTGTAACGAGCTCCTTTGAATTCAACCTTAGCCTTGGGCTTTTGAGCTCATTGTTGTTGTTTACCCTTAAAGGTGACAGGTTGTTGTTTAGTCGGTAATTTTTGGTTTCCAAATTGTTTCCTCACTTCAGCTTTTGGAATAGGATCACACTGAGCTACTGAAACTCTCGGGATCGCTTTTCCTAAAAACTTAGGTGTATTATCTTCAAACACTTTATCAATCAAGGATTGATTGACGTTTTTTATTGGAGAATCTTTGTCTGAATAAATTTTACTATCACCGAACAAAGTATACAACACGTTATCACTTTTAATGATAGATACTGTCATAGTGATAGGATCTATCTCTTGTTTAGCACCAGTTGATTGCACAGCAGGAATAGGAGGATCACACAGAATGTGATTCTCAAAAGGCACTTCTATGATGTGATCAAGCACATACCGAACGCCTTTCACGTTCCCTTTTAGCTTTTGAACATCTATGATGTGATCAAGCACATATCGGGAGTTAGAATAACTATCCAATTTGAGCTTGATCGCATCATGCTCGCATTTGGCAACGGCTAGCTCCTTTTTGGTTTCCTCGATGATATTAATGTGATTGTTAATACCAATTTGCTTATTGAAAACAGTTTTGGTCAATTCGGAAACACTTTTCTTTAAGGTTTCAATTACAGATTTAAAATCCTTTTCATTGCGAGCTAAGGACATATTTGCCTCATTGCACTTTGACAGTTCAACAACCAAATTCTGATTGTGACTATGAACCGTTTTAGATTCACATTTCAATTCAGCACATTCATGTTTCATATCAGCACAATCACTACATATGCTACGAGTTTCAGATTTTACCTGATTTGTAGAAGCTGAGACATTAGCCATAAAGGCAGTCTGAGAAGAGAAAGATCCATCTTCAGTGAGAATCTTCTCCATTTCATTTCTTCTGATGTAACATCAGCTTTCTTGATCAAGTCAGAATTTTGACATTTCATCTCCTTGGCACCATTCGACAAACTATCAGCTTCAGAGTCCATTCTCTCCTTGATGTCCGATTCTGAACTGTAATCACTCACACCTAAGCTACCTGCATCAGTACCACTATATCCTGAACTGTCATCTTTTCCTGAAGATTTACCATCATTGATATTCTTGACAATTTCAGCAGAAAACGCAGTTCCTTCTTGATTTCCACCACCACATTGTACAGACCAGTCACACCTTTCATCAGTTTGATTTAAGTTGGACGTTGATGTACTTGTTTGATTTCTGAAAGGATTTTGGTTGGCTTTTTGAGGTTGGGCTTGAGGTTTAGGTATGGTATTCATTAAATATGCGGCCATCGAAGTCTGATGTGGATTGGGTTGAGGTATGGAATTCATTAAAATGCGGCCATCGAAGTCTGATTTTGACATGGTCGTGGGTCCGTACTCCAATCCCATGGACTCGCACAACTCATGATCGATGTACGAAGTTGAAAACCTGGTCACACACTTAATAACACACTGTTAAATCACTTTTGCAAAGCCTCTGTTAAAAACTTTAATAAGTTTCGACGAAACCCAAATTTTGGCGAAACTCTCAATGATGAAACTTTAGCTCGACGAAACTTGATTAGTATGTGATGAAACCTTGTGTATGAAACAATATCGATGAAATCGTTTGGTTCTGGTTTGACTGGTCAACGAAATCTCATGTGATAGACAATGTATTTTGATGAAACTTGAGTTGATTTTTGACTACACTTGAATAAATAAAGAAACCTTTAATGATGAATGATCTGATCGATGAAAATTAATGTTGATGAAACCCCATGTGAATTGTCAGATTTCTTTGGATTGGCCCAATCAGAATTAAATATATATATATATATAGTTGTCGGCCAAATCGTTTTTAGATCCGGTTAACTTTCAATATATCAAAATATTGTTTATGAATAAACAATTTATCACATGAAATGTCAGAATGATCAATTTAGCACATGAAATGTCAGAATAATCAATTGATCATATCATGTGATGATGAAACTCTGGTCAAATAATGATCCAACGAAACCCAGGCTGAACTATGGACGACGAAACGTTGTTAAATTTACTTAACGATGAAACTTGTAAATGATGTTGGCCGACAAAACTGGATTCTGATTTAGATCGACGAAAACCCTTGGCACTTGACAATGTGCGACGAAACTTAAAGTGTGATGTAATGTCGACGAAACTGAATGGATAAGGTCCGATGAAACTCAATTGTAAGACCCTGATCAACGAAACTGTTGTTAAGATCTTGGCGACGAAACCTTCTGGTTGATGTGTGTTGATCGACGAAACAGAAAGGATAAGATCTGGAGTTGGTGAGTTTGGTGAGATTTTTCAAAGAAAACTTATCCTCTTCTTACACAAGACACTCTTTTTCAAACTTCACTATACTCATCATACTTTTGGATGCACAATTTTCAAACCAATATGAATTTTAAATTCAACAACAACTTGCACAGTAAATTCACAAAAAATCAAAAAGTTGATATTATGAAGAACACTTTGAATATTACTGAAGAACACGATGAAGGTTTGAAGATTCCAGCCACTGACGAGTTTTCCGAAACCCGAATTCTCTTAAAACTTTAGCTAAAAACCCAATGCTAACATGTAGACAAGCAAAATAATAAGGTTTCCACTAAAACTTATAGCAAAACAACAAGGATTTCACTGATTTTTCAAAAAATTTTCAGAAAATATAAATATCACCAAGAACAGTTTCTTGAAAATCGATTAAACAACTTGATAAAACACTAACAATGTTTGGTTTTAAACAAGGATTAGAGCCAAAGCTCTGATACCAATTGTAGGTCCCGTTTCTGTCGGTGGATCCGATACGAAAACCTATCCTTGCTTATCACAAACACGGTAATGGGTGCGGAATCCCCATGACGGTGCAAACCAAACACAATGTAAAACACACGCGTAACCAAAGATTCAATATCTATTGATTAGGGATGAGTACAACCACAAACAGATACAAACAATGTTTACAGACTCTCACTAAGTCTCACAGCTCTCTCATACTCATCAGTTTCACACAGATACTATGAGGGGTATTTATAGGTACAAGACACAGACCATGACGAAACACAAAGAGGCCCCGACGAAATCCCACAAGTCGACGAAACCCTTCCCGTTTCCTCGACATGCATGTTGATTCATTGATGTTTCGTCGTTTGCTATGGCCCAGGTTGAAAGTCAAAGCCCAAAACAAGATTTACGGCCCATGATGTATGTTTCGTTCAAGACTTTTCACAAAATTCAACTATGACATCATCATGTCATCACAATGATGATGTCATGGTGATGTGTCATCGGGACTTGGTTTGCGGCACTCCGTGCTTCGCGTGTCGAACTCTGGGGCGCACGACGGAGGAATGTCGTGACGTCGGGCTTGAGTCGGACCTAACCGTGTCAAAACCAAGTTGAATTGAACCGAGTCGAGTCGCGTCCACATAAAGTGTACCAACATAATAGATAAAAATTGACAAAAACAAATATAGAATTTAGAGAGAGAAAATGCGTATTTAATTTTAAAGAGAAAAAGGCATATAATGTTTAGAGAGAGAAAAAATATATACGATTTAAAGAGATATATAAAAGTGTAACGGTTGCCTTAAATTTAGCGTTCTCTTATTTATCATGTGTACATTATTTTATTTTTATTTTATACATCGACTCTTTTTTGAAGGAATAAATTACTTAATAGTAACCAAGTTTTTTCAAAAGTTCAAGTTATTTTATACATCAACTTTTTTGAAGGAACAAATTACTTAATAGTAACCAAGTTTTTTCAAAAGTTCAAGCACGGTCACTCAAAGTTTTTTTTATTACTCTAAATTCACTTAACTTTACTATTTTTTTATAAATGTTTGTTTATTTCTATATTATGTAAAATACTAATTAAATATATATAAATCTCGGTTAATAATATGTGAAAATATTTTTTTCAACTTGAAGTAGGAGATAATAGCCAAAAAGAAAAGGATTCTCTCAAAAAAATTTAACAGTAAAGGGGCATCAATAGATATAAGACTGTAGGTCCCGTTTTTCCGGTGGATCGATAACGTAAACCTAACCTTGTTAATCACAAACACGGTAACGGGTGCGGAATCCCCGTGACGGTGCAAACCAAACAAAGTGTAAAAGAAGAACACGCGTAACCAAAAGATTCAATATCTATTGATTAGAGATGAGAACGATACAAACATATACAAACAATGTTTAATGACTCTCTCTCAAAGTTTCACACAGCTCTCGTCTCGTCCAAGTTTCACACAGAAACAAATGAGAGCTATATATACTAAACTGACACAGTCTATGACGAAACACAAACATAACTCGGCGAAACAAACTTTGGGCCACACATTGGGCCTGAAGAAGGCCAACAGACGACGAAACAGGGACAAGCATGACAAAGTGACGAAACACATTGTGTTTCATCATTTGATTTCACAATTTTCCAAAGTCAACAAATTCTAGAACTATTACATCATCATGACATCACAGAGATGATGTCATGGTGATGTGTCACCTGGTCTTGGTTCGCGGTGCTCCGTGCTTCGCGTGTCGAACTTTGGGGCGCACGACAGAGGAATGTCGTGACGTCGGGCTTGAGCCGGACCTAACCGAGTTGAAACCAAGTCGAACCGAGCCGAGTCGAACCGAGCCGAGTCGCGTCCACACAAAGTGTATCAACAAACTCCCCCTTGGACGCTACTCGTGATGGCTCGTCTTCTATGATTGTTCGTCTTCTTTGTCTTTCATGTCGGAGGATCTTCAAAGTATTCACGCATCGTAAGAAGAAAGTGTATCAACAAACTTCCCTTTGCATATAGGAAGTGTGTTAAGAAACTCCCCTTAGAATGAACTCTCCATTGAGTCATGCTTGTGAATCTTTTGACTTGTCAATTCTTCATATCCTTGTGGTGTTGATGAAGGGTTAGCGGCAACTCGATCATCTTTATCCTTTGAGTGTCTTCACGTCATGTCTTCATTCCAAAGCTTGTCATCGAACATGTTCTCCTTGCCTTTAGCATCTGCATATGCAAGAAATCTAAACGCATAATGAGAACAACTGCTTGGAATATAGTTTCCATAAACAAACGACACATGTGAGATCAAATCTCTATCAAACACCTACCGACAACAGTTTGAAAGTTTAGAAAATGTTCAGTCTTCATCATTTAACTTTCAAAACTCGTTAACTTTGACCATTTATGAAGATGCAATTGTTTTCCGGCTTTCGATCAGGATTTTGGGTAGGATAGACTCGAGTTCCAACATCGGTCAATCAAAAATAAACTAGAAGCAAAATCTTTTTGGCTTTTATAAAGTTTATATTAAAACACACCTAAAATCTTTTTGGAATTTTTCAATTTTTCAAATTTAAAGACGGAAAACAATAAATAAATATATACAAACATTCTTTTTGCGAGTTTCGAGGGTAAGAGAATCATATCAGTGTACGGTCATGTCAAAACGCTCTTGTTGTTCTTTTAGTTAACATCTAGAAAAGCATCCGATAACGATTATCGGTGTTGTTATCCATATAAGCTCAACTTATCAAATGTAATCATGGTGAGGGGATACGTTAAGGTATGATTTATACTTACCGACCGGTGTTCATCCACACACGACACATTCCGGTATCAAGATATGCATGAGGGTTCATCTTACCGGTGAGTATACCATTTATCATCTGTTTTACCGTATATGATGTGAGAAACTCATTTATTTTGTATTGAAAACAAGCCCTATGTGATACAATCACTTATTGATGAGGAACTTGATTTTCATATGCATGAGGGCACAGGTGCAAGTCCGTGAACAGGTCAGTACTTTCGTACAGCAGAGATACGAACTTGACTCCCGTATAAATGTGATATTTTATCACTTATTTGAGGGACATGTGATTGTTGATCACTTGTTGAGGTCGAATGCAATATGTACACGTATGTATAGTATCATGGAAGATCTAGACTTGCGTCCTCGTTATTTTTGGGTAAAAGATACAACCATGATACCCAGATGATAAAACAGCATAAAGACCGAATATCTCAGAACCTCGGCAATCTATCAAACGAAATTTCGGTACCAAGACCATATGCCAATGAATGGTTCCCACCTGATCTTCAGTCGATTAAGGATTTATATCACCCTGCACACTTTAAAATGATTGTGAGCCTACCGATACATCTTATATAGAGCTGCTTATCGTTTTTCATTTAAGGTTTAAAGAGGTTTCAACAGACCACTGATGTACTATCATTTTCTCTGTTGCTCGCCAGGAAACTCATTTTTGTTTTTCTATTGTTTTTGTGTTTTTGAAATTTTTCGATGTTTTTGGATTTTTAAATTTGGATTTACTCCCCCTAAAATCAACAAACTATGATAAATTTAAAATAAAAACACAAAGGTATTTACAAAAATGATTTTCCAATGTCAGATTAACTCATGGTTTTACCTTAATGTCGTTTACCAAAATTAATTTTAATTAGAAATGATTTATCGAATTTTGGGAAAATGAGTTGGCACGTCGGTAAGCGGTGCGGACCATGACAACATTGACGAGTTTCATAGTGAAACAATCATGTGTGAGGTGATATTTGAGTTCAACGTGTCAGGCCAAAGAGTGATGTACGAGATGATATAATTCATAAAGCAACTTAAAAATTGACAATTATAGGAGAGATTAGAAATTCAAAACCGTAATCCTGCAACTTCTTCGTGCATTGCCAGGAATCTGAGCGCTCTCCCAACTGGATATCCACCCGGTGTGGATTTCAAAGCCGATTTTTGTAGCTACTGAGAAATCTCTTCACAGCAACAAGATCATCAACCTTTGGGTCCGGCTGGTCTTCCATTTTCACCAGCGAAGGTCTTTGCCTTTCTCTTTGAAAAGTAGTGTGCGGTTGTTCAATCCACGCCAAGGCATCCGCACACCCGGTTGGTTTGTTCAATAATGTACACTGCACGTTCATTTTGTTGATTGTTAACTTCAGACGTGCTGCAATTGTGTACATTTTGATTGAATCTATCCTGGGGACCCGATCAAACCCTTGAACAATCACATTTTTGGAATGATTTTCATTTTGTCGAAGCTTTTCAATTTCTTTCAACAGACAACTCTGTTTCCCCTTTCTTTTTCTCTCCATCAAAGGCAACAATTTCTTCTGTCGCCTCTCTTGTGCAAGGACATTCCACTATCAATAATCCGATGAGTATCGATAGTTCCTCCTGGAACTTCCTGCACACTCACTCAGAGATTAGTTGGAGAGGGGGACCCAAGCCTTCATAGACTTGGGTTGCCCCTGAGAATCAAGAAATGTAATTTTAATTTCTTGAAGGTTTTCAAACACAGCACCTCCCCCTGAACTTTTACCCGATTTAGGTTTCCAAGTTTGTTTTTGTTTACCAGATTGTGTATTATGTACAGTTTCTGGTTTTAATGGTTGTGACAAACTAGGTTTCCTTTTAACCGTTTTAACTTCAGATTTTAAAGCCTTTTCAACAGCTTTGATGTTATGACGTCGTTGTTTCGATTCTTGTTCCTTAACAGTTCTTTTATCATGTTTTGGAGAAACAGGACGACGTTGTGAGTGACCTTGTTCAGAAGGGGTTCTTTCAACAAAATTTGGTTTGGGCCAGTTTGTGCAGTCTTTAATGATGTGCCCAAACTTCCCACATTTAAAACACGTTCTCCTTTCAACAAACTTAGGAGAATTTGATCGACTAGCAGATGTCGAACCTGTAGAACCTGAGGTACTTGCTCTTTCATCACACCCGTTTGTGTGTTGGGTGTAATTGTTATCACTATTACGTTTCAAAATCTTGACTTGTTGTACAAAATCGGTGTTTGATTTGTTTTCAAAAGTCTCAATTTTATCCGTACCCTTTGATGCTACAAATTTAACATCTTTTGCTTTCTTCTTGTAACGAACTCCTTTTGATTCGACCTTGCCTTTGGCTTTGGAGCTCGTTGTTGTTGTATACCCTTAAAAGCAATTGGTTGTTGCTTTGTCGGTAATTTCTGATTTCCAAATTGTTTTCTGATTTCAGCCTTTGGAATTGGATCACATTGAGTTACAGTAACTCCCGGGATTGTCTTTCCCAAAAACTTATTCGTGTTGTCTTCAAAAACTTTGTCAATCAAAGATGGATTGACATTTTTAATTGGAAAATCATTGTCCGAATAAATTTTAGCATCACCGACCGAAGTATACAACACGTTATTGCTCTTAACAGCAAACACACATTCTTTGTCATCCTTGACTTTCTTGACAGGATCTATCACTTGCATGGCAACAGGTTGCACGACAGGAGTAGGGGGATCACAAAGAATATGATTCTCAATTGGAATTTCTACTCCTTTCGTCTCATCAAGTAATTCATCCTGGTCATTCACATCTGATTCATCATCTGAAGAATCACAGTCCTCAATGGTTGGAGGACTTTGATTTCAAGCACATGATGACTTTTCTTTGTTATCAGATGAGCCCTCCGATGAATTGTCCGGTTTGAACCCTAGGCCAGTAGTAACTTCCTCCTAATCAAGAGGCACACTGGGTTCATACCGAGGCATATCCTCTTCATCGGGCATTTTGGTATAGTTGTGTCTCAAAGGGGGTGGACACGCCTTATACCCTACGCCTTTCACGTTCCCTTTCAGTTGTTGAACGTCAATTATGTGATCGAGCACAAATCGGGAGTTAGAATAACTCTCCAATTTTTGCTTGATAGCATCATGCTCGCATCTGGCAATGGCTAGTTCCCTTTTGGTTTCCTCAACAACGTTAATGTATTCGTTAATACTAATTTGTTTATGATAAACAACTTTGTTTACTTCGGAAATGCTTTCCTTTAAGGTTTCAATTACAGATTTAAATTCCTTTTCGTTTCGAACTAAAGCCATGTTTGCCTCTTTGCACTTTGACAGTTCAATAACCAAACTCTGATTGTGACTATGAACCGTTTCAGATTCATGTTTCAAATCAGCACATTTAAGTTTCATATCAGCACAATCACTACATATGTTATGAGTTTCAGATCTTACCTGACTCATAGAGGCTGAGACATTTGCCATAAAGGCAGTTTGAGAAGAGAAAGATCCATCTTCAGTGAGAATCCTCTCCATTTCTTCTGATGTAGCATCAGCTTTGTTGATCAAGTCAGATTTCTTATTAGCATCATTCGAAAAATTATCAGCTTCAGAATCCACTCCCTCCTTCACGTCCGATTCTGAACTGTAATCACTCACACCTGAACCATCTTCATTAATACTGCCACTATATCCTGAACTATCATCATTTCCTGAAGATTCACCATCATTGACATTCTTGACAATTTCAGCATAAAATGCAGTTCTTGTTTGATCACCGTTTCCCAACTCTATGACCGGACCACAATTGACACTTGAATCGAATTGAGGTTGTGTTGTGAAAACTTGAGGTTGAGGTTGTGCTTGAGGTTGGGGTTGAGATTGCGAAAGATACGCACTTTGATCGAACTGTGGTTGAGTAGTGGTAACTTGAGGTGGAAGTATAGATTGTGAAAGACAAGCACTTTGATCGAACTGTGGTTGAGTTGTGGTAACTTGAGGTGGAGGTATGGATTGTGAAAGATAAGCACTTTGATCCCACTGTGGTTGGGCTTGATTGAACTGTGGAAACGAAGAAGAGCTTGTATTGGATACAAACGCCGTTGAAGCTTCGGTTGCTGAACGGAACTAGAACTTGCTGTAGTACCAAAACCAGGCAAATACATTTCTGTGTTTTGAGTAGGTGCAATACTTTTAGCTTTCCGAATTTCCTCTTCGTTCTTGTGCTCCAACTTCTGAATGAATTCATAGATATTAACATTGACAGCATCTAAAACGCCCGTATGCTTTAAAAGCTCAATGAATGGGCTCCACTTTGGAGGTAGAGCATCAGCAAACCGTGCTACCATTTCCTGTTGAGATGCAAGAACACCAAAATAATACATTTCACACATCAAATGATAATAACGAGTAGTTATATCATTTAGGGTTTCATTCTCTAAGAAATGAAATGATTCGAATTTCTTCTTCAACAGATCATGACTTGTCTTTCTAGTAGCTGCATTTCCTTCTCCTCTCGCTACCAAAAGATTCTGAATGCTTTGATTTTGATTCGACAACAAAGCCCATTGACTTGCACTTATGGATGGTTGAGGAAACATATTTCTTGCCCACGCGGCTGCGGAAGTTTGATCTTGACCTGGTTGTGGATCCATACTCCAATCCCACGGACTTGTGCAACTCATGATTGGTGTATAGAAGTGAAAAATCTGGTCACACACTTGAAAACAGGCTGTTATCAAACTTTTGCAAGTCTTCTGTTTAAAAACTGAACAAGTTTCGACGAAACCCAAATTTTGATGAAGCCGTGATATTTAGAAGCGCGATTCAAATCAACTTCGCGCCGACCCCACTTTGCAACTCACGAAAAATGATAGACAAATAAACCTCAATTTTTAGGGAGCCCAAGTTTTAAAGTCCACGATACGATCTGGTGAGGCCCAACTAGGATCTTGTTAAAAAAATGTTACACAAGCCCCCCAAAATGATTAGTTCTCCAGCCCACAAAATGCAACAAATTTTTTTTTTATTTTTTTTAATTTTTTTTATTTATATTTTTTTTATTATTTTTCGTGAAAACTGGCTGGAAAGACAATATAAAAAAAAATATGGCAAGCAACTTCTATTGGGCCTTTATATATGAATTCTCAAAATCTATTGGACCAATTCAATGATTTAGACAATATATAAAAAAATATGGCAAGCAACTTTAATGTCAGTCCACTTCATTTTATCGGTCCAATGATAAGAAAATAAACCAAAAGGTGTCAGCCCATCTAATACATTGAAAGTGGATAATTTGATCGGTCCAATCAAAATTGTTTGAATGCTGTGACGAAATTGGATTTTGAAGAAATCCTTTTGTTTGAATTCGACAAAGCTTTTGATTGTTTTTTTTTTAAATAAAAGGTGGACGAAACTGTGATGGATCTGAATTGTGACGAAACAACTCTGAATGAGTGAGTGATGTTCGACGAAACAAATTGAATCTTTGAATCGACGAAACAGTAAACTTTGATTTAATATGTGGCGAAACAGATCTGATATATATCCGACGAAACTGGATATTATATTATGAACGACGAAATAGAATTTAATATGGCGAAACTGAATGTTGAAAGGTTATGTGCGACGAAACTGAAAGATAATTGGACAACAAAACAGCTGAAGAAGGCACATTATAAATGACGAAACTGATAAAGATAAGGTTGGGAGTTGGTGAGATATTTCAACTTGACCTTATCTTGCTTCTGACACTCAGTACACACTTTTCAAACTCAACCATACTGATCTTCACCGAACACACATGGAGTGTAATACTTTAATAACAGTTTTTTTATTTAAATTTTGAAAATCACCAAACAACTCATACAGTAACCTTAAAAGATCAAAAAGATGATAGATTGAAGAACACTTTGAATATTACTGAAGAACAAGATGAATGTTTGAAGATTCTGGTCACCGAATAATTTTTCGAAACCCGAAAATGCACAAAACTTTTACTAAAAACCCGGTGTATCACAAGAACAATCAATTTAACACAGTTTTTGATAAAACTTTTGGCAAAATAACAAGGTTTTCACTGATTTTAGCCACTTTTTCAGAAAATATATGATTTTTTTTAAGAACAACTTGATAAAAACCGACACTTGTTTGGTTTTAAACAAGGATTAGAGCCAAAGCTCTCATACCAATTGTAGGTCCCGTTTTTCCGGTGGATCGATAACGTAAACCTAACCTTGTTTATCACAAACACGGTAACGGGTGCAGAATCCCCGTGACGGTGCAAACCAAACAAAGTGTAAAAGAAGAACACGCGTAACCAAAAGATTCAATATCTATTGATTAGGGATGAGAACGATACAAACATATACAAACAATGTTTAATGACTCTCTCTCAAAGTCTCACACAGCTCTCGTCTCGTCCAAGTTTCACATAGAAACAAATGAGAGCTATATATACTAAACTGACACGGTCTATGACGAAACACAAACATAACTCGGCAAAACAAACTTCGGGCCACACATTGGGCCTGAAGAAGCCCAATAGGCGACGAAACAGGGACAAGCATGACAAAGTGACGAAACATGTGTTTCGTCATTTGATTTCACAATTTTCCAAAGTCAACAAATTCTAGAACTATTACATCATCATGACATCACAGAGATGATGTCATGGTGATGTGTCACCTGGTCTTGGTTCGCGGCGCTCCATGCTTCGCGTGTCGAACTTTGGGGCACACGTCGTGACGTCGGGCTTGAGCCAGACCTAACCGAGTTGAAACCAAGTCGAACCGAGCCGAGTCGAACCGAGCCGAGTCGCGTCCACACAAAGTGTATCAACAAAGACCCAACAAGAAAATCCTAGCCTAGGTCGAGAAACAAGAAACTACATCCATATAAAATTGGATTTTTAAGCCACTCAAACCAACTAGTGTCAACCTTATGGTTCCTATCCATGAACCACCAAAAAAAAAAAAGAAACTAACAATAAAATAAAAATGCAATCTTTGTTGTTCTGCGTTCTCCAAAAAACCAACCTAAGTCACCTATAAAATTTTCCTTCAATACAACGAGTCCAGAAAATTTGAAAAATGCCCTTATCAAACAGAAGAGGGGAGAGCATATCCAACCGCCTAGAAATCAATCTCCAAGTATTCACTGCATTTGCACAATCTGTTAAAAATATGATCCAAAGTCTCCACATGATTAGAAACACGAAGCCATGAAAAGATGGAATATCCAAAATGTTGTTGCTCAAATTAACTTTTGTAGGTAATCACTCCACTAGGATCCGCCATGCCATAATGTATAACTCCTCTTGGAACAAATCTATATAGACCTAGACCTATCGAATAATCCCCCACTAGAAGAATCGGGTCAATAAACTGGTGTGTGCCTCTGAGGGTGAACTCATGTTGATTCATTGATGTTTCGTCGTTTGTTATGGCCCAGATTGAAAGTCAAAGCCCAAAACAAGATTTACGGCCCATGGTGTATGTTTCGTTCAAGACTTTTCACAAAATTCAACTATGACATCATCATGACATCACAATGATGATGTCATGGTGATGTATCATCGGGACTTGGTTTGCGGCGCTCCGTGCTTAGCGTGTCGAACTCTGGGGCGCATGACGGAGGAATGTCGTGATGTCGGGCTTGAGCCGGACCTAACCGTGTCAAAGCCAAGTTGACCCGAACCGAGTCGAACTGAGTCGAGTCGTGTCCACATAAAGTGTACCAACAAACTCCCCCTTGGATGCTACTCATGATGGTTCGTCTTCTTCTGTGTCTTTCATGTCGGAGGATCTTCAAAGTCTTCACGCGTCGTGAGTAGAAAGTGTATCAACAAACTCTCCATTTTATTTAGGAAGTGTGTTAACAAACTCCCCCTTAAGAGAAGCTCTCCTTTGAGTTATGCTCGTGAATCTTTTGATCTTCAATTCTTTAGATCCTTGTGGTGTTGATGAAGGGTCATCGGAAACTCGATCATCTTTATCCTTTGAGTGCCTTCACGTCGTGTCTTCATTCCAAACTTGTTTTCTATCACGTTCTCTTCGCCTTTAGCTGGTTTGAATGTAGCATCTGCACATACAAGAAAGCTAAACGCGCAATGAGAACAAACGCTTGGAATATAATTAACATTTAAACAAATGACACATATGTGACCTTATTTCAATCAACTACCGACCGACAACAGCTTGAAAGTTTAAAAAAGCTCAGATTTAAACTTTTAACTTTCAAAACTTGTTAACTTCGACTGTTTATGAAGATGCAATTGTTTTCCGGCTTACAATCAGGATTTTCGGTAGGATAGACTCGAGTTCAAACATCGGTCAATCAAAAATAAACTAGAAGCAAAATCTTTTTGGATTTTATAAAGTTTATATTAAAACACACCTAAAATCTTTTTGGTATTTTTCATTTTTCAAATGTAAAGACGGAAAACAATAAATAAATATATACAAAGATGCAAAAACTAAAAGCAGTAAATAAATATTTACATACACTCTTTTTGCGAGTTTCGAGGGTAAGAGAATCATATCAGTGTACGGTCACGCCAAAACGCTCTTGTTGTTCAACTAGTTAACATTTAGATAAGCATCCTATAACGATTATCGGTATTGTTGTCCACTTAAGTTCAACTTATCAGATGTAATCATGGCGAGGGGATACGACTAGTGTATGATTTATACTTACCGACCGGTGTTCATCCACATACGACACATTCCCGTATCAAGGTATGCACGAGAGTTCATCTTACCGGTGAGTATACCGTTTATCATATGTTTGACCGTATATGAAAATGTGAGAAACTCACTTATTTTGTTCTGAAAACAAGCCCTATGTGATAGAATCACTTATTGATGAGGAACTTGATTTTCGATGCATGAGGGCACAGGAGCAAGTCCGTGAACAGGTCAGTACTTTCGTACAGCAAAGAGACGAACTTGACTCCCGCATAAATGTGATATATTATCACTTATTTGAGGGACATGTGATTGTTGATCACTTATTGAGGTCGAATGCAATATGTACACGTGTGTATGGTATCATGGAAGATCTAGACTTCATCTCCGTTATTTTTCGGTAAAAGATACAACCATGATACCCAAATGATAAGCAGCATAAAGACCGAATATCTTAAAACTTCCGCAATCTCTCAAACGAAATTTCGGTACCAAGACCATAGCCAATGAGTGGTTCCCACACAGTCTTCAGTCGATTAAAGTTTATATCACCCTGCACACTTTAAAATGATTGTGAGCCTACCGATACATCTTATATAGAGCTGCTTATCGTATTTCATTTAAGGTTTAAAGAGGTTTGGACAGACCACTGATGTACTATCATTTTCTCTTTTTCTCGCCAGGAAACTCATTTTTGTTTTTCTATTGTTTTTGGGTTTTGAAATTTTTCGATGTTTTTGAATTTTCCAAATTTTGGATTTACTCCCCCTAAAATCAACAAACTATGATAAATTTTAAAAACACAAAGGTATTTACAAAAACGATTTTCCGATATCGGTTAACTCATGTTTTACCTCAATGCTGTTTACCAAAATTAATTTTAATCAGAAATGATTTATCGAATTTTGGAAAAATCAGTTTGCACGTCGGTAAGTGGTGTGGACCATGACAACACTGACGAGTTTCATCTTAAAAACAATCTCGTGTGAGGTGATATTCGAGTTCAACGTGTCAGGTCAAAGAGTGCTATACGAGATGATAATAATTCATAAAGCAGCTTAAATATCGACAAGCATAGGAGAGATTAGAAATTCAAAACAATATCCTGCAACTATTTCATGCATTGCAAGGAATCTGAGTGCTCCCCCAAACTGGATATCCACCCGGTGTGGACTTCAAAGCCGATTTTTGTAGCTACTGAGAAATCTCTTCACAGCAACAAGATCATAAACCTTTGGGTCCGGCTGGTCTTACACATTGCACCAGCGAAGGTCTTTGTCTTCCTCTTTCAGAAGTAGTGTGCGGTTGTTCAATCCACGCCAAGGCATCCGCACACCCGGTTGGTTTGGTCAACAAACACATTTTCTTCAATCACACCGCGAAGAAATGTACACTGCACGTTCATCTTGTTGATTTTGAACATCAGACGTGCTGCAGATGCGTACATTTTGATTGAATCTATCCCGGTGACTCGATTAAAGCCTTGAACAATCAATCTTTTGGAATGATTTTCATTTTCTCGAAGTTATCAATTTCTTTCAACAGACAACTCTGTTTCCCTTTTCTTCTTCTCTCCATCAAAGGCATGAACATTCCATTATAATAATCCTATGACTATCGAAAGTTCCTCCTGGAACATCCTGCACACTCACTCAGAGATTAGATGGAGAGGGGGACCCAAGCCTTCATAGACTTTGGTTGGCCTTGAGAATCAAGAAATGTAATTTCAATTTCCTGATGATTTTCAAACACAGCACTTCCCCTGAACTTTCACCCGATTTAGGTTTCCAAGTTTGTTTTTGTTTACCAGATTGTGTATTATGTACAATTTCTGGTTTTAATGGTTGTGACAAACTAGGTTTCCTTTTAACAGATTTTACATCAGATTTTAAGGCCTTTTCTATTTTCTTAACATTTTGACGTCTTGTTTCGTTTCTTGTTCTTTAATAGTACGTTTGTCATTTTTGGGTGAAACAGGACGACGTTGTGAGTGACCTTGTTTAGAGGGGGCTCTTTCAACAAAATTTGGTTTGGGCGAGTTTGTGCAGTCTTTAATGATGTGCCCAAACTTCCCGCATTTGAAACAAGTTCTCCTTTCAACAAACTTAGGAGAATCTGATCGACTACCTGACGTTGAAGTTGTAGACCCAGAGGTACTAGCTTCACACCCATTTGTGTGTTGAGTGTAATTGTTATCATTATTACGTTTCAAAATGTTGACTTTTTGAACAAAATCGGTATTTGACTTATTTTCAAAAGTCTCCACTTTATCAGTACCAGTACCTTTGGAGGCCACAAACTTAACGTCTTTTGCTTTCTTCTTGTAACGAGCTCCTTTTGATTCAACCTTAGCCTTGGGCTTTTGAGCTCATTGTTGTTGTTTACCCTTAAAGGTGACAGGTTGTTGTTTAGTCGGTAATTTTTGGTTTCCAAATTGTTTCCTCACTTCAGCTTTTGGAATAGGATCACACTGAGCTACTGAAACTCTCGGGATCGCTTTTCCCAAAAACTTAGGTGTATTATCTTCAAACACTTTATCAATCAAGGATTGATTGACGTTTTTTATTGGAAAATCTTTGTCAGAATAAATTTTACTATCACCGACCAAAGTATACAACACGTTATCACTTTTAATGGTTGATACTGTCACAGTGATAGGATCTATCTCTTGTTTAGCACCAGTTGATTGCACAGCAGGAGTAGGAGGATCACACAGAATGTGATTCTCAAAAGGCACTTCTACTCCTTTTCTATCGTCAAGAGATTTATCCTCATCATTCACATCTGACTCATCATCCGAAGAATCATAGTCCTCAATGGTTGGAGGACATTGATTTGAAGCACATGATGACTTTTCCTTGCTATCAGATGAGCCCTCCGATGAATTGTCCGTTTTGAACCCTAAGCCAGTTGTAACTTCCTCATAATCAAGAGGTACAGTTGGCTCAAAATGCGACATTTCCTCCTCATCGGGCATCTTGGTATAGTTGTGTCTCAAAGGAGGCGGACACGACTTATACCGAACGCCTTTCACGTTCCCTTTTAGCTTTTGAACATCTATGATGTGATCAAGCACATATCGGGAGTTAGAATAACTATCCAATTTGAGCTTGATCGCATCATGCTCGCATTTGGCAACGGCTAGCTCCTTTTTGATTTCCTCGATGATATTAATGTGATTGTTAATACCAATTTGCTTATTGAAAACAATTTTGGTCAATTCGGAAACACTTTTCTTTAAGGTTTCAATTACAGATTTAAAATCCTTTTCATTGCGAGCTAAGGACATATTTGCCTCATTGCACTTTGACAGTTCGACAACCAAATTCTGATTGTGACTATGAACCGTTTCAGATTCACATTTCAATTCAGTACATTCATGTTTCATATCAGCACAATCACTACATATGCTAGGAGTTTCAGATTTTACCTGATTTGTAGAAGCTGAGACATTAGCCATAAAGGCAGTCTGAGAAGAGAAAGATCCATCTTCAGTGAGAATCTTCTCCATTTCTTCTGATCAAGTCAGAATTTTGACATTTCATCTCCTTGGCACCATTCGACAAACTATCAGCTTCAGAGTCCATTATCTCCTTGATGTCCGATTCTGAACTGTAATCACTCACACCTGAGCTACCTGCATCAGTACCACTATATCCTGAACTGTCATCTTTTCCTGAAGATTTACCATCATTGACATTCTTGACAATTTCAGCAGAAAATGCAGTTCCTTCTTGATTTCCACCACCACATTGTACAGACCAGTCACACCTTTCATCAGTTTGATTTGAGTTGGACGTTGATGTACTTGTTTGATTTCTGAAAGGATTTTGGTTGCCTTTTTGAGGTTGGGCTTGAGGTTTAGGTATGGTATTCATTAAATATGTGGCCATTGAAGTCTGATGTGGAGGGGGTTGAGGTATGGAATTCATTAAATATGCGGCCATCGAAGTCTGATTTTGACATGGTCGTGGGTCCGTACTCCAATCCCATGGACTCGTAAAACTCATGATCGATGTACGAAGTTGAAAACCTGGTCACACACTTAATAACACACTGTTAAATCACTTTTGCAAAGCCTCTGTTAAAAACTTTAATAAGTTTCGACGAAACCCAAATTTTGGCGAAACTCTCAATGATGAAACTTTAGCTCCACGAAACTTGATTAGTATGTGATGAAACCTTGTGTATGAAACAATATCGACGAAATCGTTTGGTTCTGGTTTGACTGGTCAACGAAATCTCATGTGATAGACAATGTATTTTGATGAAACTTGAGTTGATTTTTGACTACACTTGAATAAATAAAGAAACCTTTAATGATGAATGATCTGATCGATGAAAATTAATGTTGATGAAACCCCATGTGAATTGTCAGATTTCCTTGGATTGGCCCAATCAGAATTAAATATATATATAGTTGTCGGCCAAATCGTTTTTAGATCCAGTTAACTTTCAATATATCAAAATATTGTTTATGAATAAACAATTTATCACATGAAATGTCAGAATGATCAATTTAGCATATGAAATGTCAGAATAATCAATTGATCATATCATGTGATGATGAAACTCTGGTCAAATAATGATCCAACGAAACCCAGGCTGAACTATGGACGACGAAACGTTGTTAAATTTACTTAACGACCAAACTTGTAAATGATGTTGGCCGACGAAACTGGATTCTGATTTAGATCGACGAAAACCCTTGGCACTTGACAATGTGCGACGAAACTTAAAGTGTGATGTAATGTCGACGAAACTGAATGGATAAGGTCCGATGAAACTCAATTGTAAGACCCTGATCAACGAAAGTGTTGTTAAGATCTTGGCGACGAAACCTTCTGGTTGATGTGTGTTGATCGACGAAACAGAAAGGATAAGATCTGGAGTTGGTGAGTTTGGTGAGATTTTTCAAAGAAAACTTATCCTCTTCTGACACAAGACACTCTTTTTCAAACTACACTATACTCATCATACTTTTGGATGCAGAATTTTCAAACCAATATGAATTTTAAATTCAACAACAACTTGCACAGTAAATTCACAAAAAAATCAAAAAGTTGATATTATGAAGAACACTTTGAATATTACTGAAGAACACGATGAAGGCTTGAAGATTCCGGCCACTGACGAGTTTTCCGAAACCCGAATTCGCTTAAAACTTTAGCTAAAAACCCAACGCTAACATGTAGACAAGCAAAATAATAAGGTTTCCACTAAAACTTATAGCAAAACAATAAGGATTTCACTGATTTTTCAAAAAAATTTCAGAAAATATAAATATCACCAAGAACAGTTTCTTGAAAATCGATTAAACAACTTGATAAAACACTAACAATGTTTGGTTTTAAACAAGGATTAGAGCCAAAACTCTGATACTAATTGTAGGTCCCGTTTCTGTCGGTGGATCCGATACGAAAACCTATCCTTGTTTATCACAAACACGGTAACGGGTGCGGAATCCCCATGACGGTGCAAACCAAACACAATGTAAAACACACGCGTAACCAAAGATTCAATATCTATTGATTAGGGATGAGTACAACCACAAACATATACAAACAATGTTTACAAACTATCACTAAGTCTCACAGCTCTCTCATACTCATCAGTTTCACACAGATACTATGAGGGGTATTTATAGGTACAAGACACAGACCATGACGAAACACAAAGAGTCCCCGGTGAAACCCCACAAGTCGGCGAAACCCTTCCCGTTTCGTCGACATGCATGTTGATTCATTGATGTTTGGTCGTTTGTTATGGCCCAGATTGAATGTCAAAGCCCAAAACAAGATTTACGGCCCATGATGTATGTTTCGTTCAAGACTTTTCACAAAATTCAACTATGACATCATCATGACATCACAATGAAGATGTCATGGTGATGTGTCATCGGGACTTGGTTTGCGGCACTCCGTGCTTCGCGTGTCGAACTCTGGGGCGCACGACGGAGGAATGTCGTGACGTCGGGCTTGAGCCGGACCTAACCGTGTCAAAACCAAGTTGAATTGAACCGAGTCGAGTCGCGTCCACATAAAGTGTACCAACATAATAGATAAAAATTGACAAAAACAAATATAGAATTTAGAGAGAGAAAATGCGTGTTTAATTTTAAAGAGAAAAAGGCATATAATGTTTAAAGAGAGAAAAAATATATACGATTTAAAGAGATATATAAAGGTGTAACAGTTGCCTTAAATTTAGCGTTCTCTTATTTATCATGTGTCCATTATTTTATTTTTATTTTATACATCGACATTTTTGAAGGAATAAATTACTTAATAGTAACCAAGTTTTTTCAAAAGTTCAAGTTATTTTATACATCGACTTTTTTGAAGGAATAAATTACTTAATAGTAACCAAGTTTTTTCAAAAGTTCAAGCACGGTCACTCAAAGTTTTTTTTATTACTCTAAATTCACTTAACTTTACTATTTTTTATAAATGTTTGTTTGTTTCTATATTAAGTAAAATACTAATGAAATATATATAAATCTCGGTTAATAATATGTGAAAATATTTTTTTCAACTTGAAGTAGGAGATAATAGCCAAAAAGAAAAGGATTCTCTCAAAAAAATTTAACAGCAAAGGGGCAAAACTAGATACAAGATCCAACAAGAAAATCCTAGCCTAGGTCGAGAAACAAGAAACTACATCCTTATAAAATTGGATTTTTAAGCCACTCTAACCAACTAGTATCAACCTTATGGTTCCTATCCATGAACCACCAAAAAAAAGAAACTAACAATAAAATAAAAATGCAATCTTTGTTGTTCTGCGTTCTCCAAAAAACCAACCTAAGTCACCTATAAAATTTTCCTTCAATTAATACAACGAGTCCACAAAATTTGAAAAAGGCCCTTATCAAACAGAAGAGGGGAGAGCATATCCAACCACCTAGAAATCGATCTCCAAGTATTCACTACATTAGCACAATCTGTTAAAAATATGATCCAAAGTCTCCACATGATTAGAAAAACGAAGCCATGAAAAGATGGAATATCCAAAATGTTGTTGCTCAAATTAACTTTTGTAGGTAATCACTCCAATAGGATCCGCCATGCCATAATGTATAACTCCTCTAGGAACAAATCTATACAGACCTAGACCAATCGAATAATCCCCCACTAGAAGAATCGGGTCAATAATATTAGATAATTACACTTATATTATAATCTAGATAGTGTGACATGTGTTATATTTTAATTTATATCCTAAGTTTGCAGCGGTTACTCTAATCGGCCGCATGTATATGTATTCATTATCATGTACGAACATTCCTTATCAATTCATATTCTGTATGAACAATTTATTCATCTAAGGAAAACCCTAGAAATCCTTACAAAGTGGTATCAGAGCCACATGTATCGATCAAATCCTATCAAAAACGAACCCCTGATCTCATTTTTTCTTTTAGATTACTCTCCGTTAAAAATGATTCCAGCGACCGGATTTCAAACACAGATCCCAAAACTAAATGGGCAAAATTATTATCACTGGAACATTGAGATGAGGGTTTTACTGGAATCTCAGGAATTATGGAACGCTGTAGAAGACAGATACCAAGATCTAGGAACAAATCTTTCGGAAGATGCCATTGCCGCATACCGTGAATCAACAAAAAAGGACAGAAGAGTGCTGCGTATTCCAGTCGGTCGGTTAACGAAACAGTCTTCGAACGTATTGCAATGGTGAAAACGTCTAAGGATGAATGAAAAAAAATTAGTGAACAGCGGGTGGTAGAAAAAATTCTACGAAGTTTGACTCGAAATTTCAAGTCAGTAGTTATTACTGTAGAAGAAACGAAAGATTTGGAGAACCTATCCACCGAAGAACTCATGGGTATACTTCAATCTCATGAACTGCAAATGAAATTATATGATGATGTTCCTATGGAACATGCATTTCAATTGCAGAATTCGAATACGGATAAATCCGGGCAAGCAAGGGGACGGGGTAGGAACAAAGGCAGATCTTGGGGCTCTGTTAGATGTTTTAATTGTCAGAAACTCGGACATACCACAAAATTTTGTCCGAAGAAAGACGTGGATGAAAAGTCTGACAATGCCCTAATTCATAAGGAAGATGAATTAGATGAGCACCAAGATGATACCATGTTTATGATTTTTAACATGGAAGAGATGATTAAGGAAGATTGCTGGTACTTGGATAGCGGGTGCAGCAATCATATGACAGGCAATAAGGGATTGTTTGTCAAGTTAGATGAATCACTTCAAAAGGAAGTGAGAACGGGTGATGATAAACGATTAGAAGTTCAAGGGATCGGGGAAGTAATGATATCAATAAAAGGTCAGAAAAAGAAGCTTCAAAACGTGTTTTATGTGAAAGGTCTAAAGCACAATATATGAAGTGTAGGTCAACTGCTTCAAAAAGGTTACAAAGTAGAATTTACGAAGGAACGGTGTAGTATCAAAGATACAAACGACAAGATCATAGGGGTCATTAAAAGACAAATAACAAGATGTTTTCTTTGAACCCCGGGAGCGACATATCACTTGCATTATCAATGATGACAACTGATACCTCCACTCTTTGGCATGAACGATTTGGGCATGTGAATTATGACACTTTGCTTGAAATGGGAAGTAAATAATTAGTCCGAGGAATGCCAAGAATCACAAAAAATTCAAACATTTGTGAAGGATGTATCTCGGGTAAGCATGCTAGAAAGCCATTTCCAAAGAAGTCAACGTGGCAAACTAATAAACCTTTGCAAATAGTTCATTCGGATATATGTGGCCCCAGGAAAATGGAGTCTATTGGTGGATGTAGATATTTTATTACGTTTATTGACGATTTCACGCGAAAAACATGGGTATATTTTTTAAAGCTCAAGTCAGAAGCTCTAAGTTATTTTAAACAGTTTAGAACACTTGTAGAAAAACAATCAGATTACAAAATAAAGACACTAAGATCAGATCGTGGAGGTGAATACTGTAGCAAAGTGTTTCAAGACTATTTAATGCAAAATGGAATACACCATCAATTAACGAATAGCTACACCCCTCAACAAAACGGGGTGGCAGAACGTAAAAATAGAACTTTGATGGAACTCAGTCGAAGCATGATGAATATGAAGAATTTACAATATAGTTATTGGGCCGAAGCTGTGGCCTGCACTACTTACATATGGAACCGAACATTAACAAAGACAAGGCCCAGTGTGACGCCGTATGAAGCCTGGAATCGACGAAAACCAAGTGTAGCACATTTCAGAGTATTCTTCGGATGTCTAGCATATGTACATGTTCCAAAACAACTTTGTAGTAAGCTGGATATCAAAACGGAGAAAGCTGTGTTTGTAGGATATAGTACAAGTACAAAAGGGTATAAGTTATACAGTCCCCTCATAAATTAAATCATAATCAGTCGAGATGTCATATTCGATGAAAGTAAGACATGGATACCTGAATCCAACTCCACATCGGTACCGTTTCGGATAATGGAGGTAGTTTAGTCACAAGATCTCAGTTGAATCAAGAACCAAAGCATGATGTCTCTAATGAATTTAGAGGTACTGCCGAAAGTTCAGATATCAGCAACAGATGCAGTCCGGATGGAGTTGAAGTAATAGTAACAGCCGAAGACTCAGATTCAACCACTAATGACATTCCTGCTGAAAACTCAACGATGAGTACACAAACATCTAATTCAAACTCCACAGTTCAACACAGTGATCACTCATCTACAAATTCAGAAAATGAGGTCATCAAAACTCGGAGTATAGGAAGTATTTACAAGAACTCACAGGAACTCACTAACTCACTGAAGAAGAGATATCTTAAAAATATGGTGAAAGTCAATCAGTTAATTTTGTTTTCTATGGCAACACAGATCCATCAACCTGTGAAGAAGCATGCAAAGATATGAAATGGCAAGAGGCTATGGACAAAGAAACAGAGTCCATACATAGAAATCAAACATGGGAGTTAGTAAATCCTCCACTGAATCAGAAACCAATTGGAGTAAAATGGATTTACAAGACCAAGTTTGATGAGCATGGGAATGTAGACAAGTATAAAGCTAGATTAGTAGTGAAAGGATATAAACAAAAGTATGGGATAGATTATCAAGAAGTTTTTGCTCCTGTAATTCGGTTGGAAACGGTTAGGCTAGTTCTAGCATTAGCTGCAAGGAACGACTGGTATCTACATCAAATGGAGGTAAAGACGGCTTTTCTAAATGGAAACTTAAATGAACAAGTATATGTGGAGCAACCTAAAGGATACGTCAAGGAAGGACATGAAGAAAAGGTATGTCTTCTTAAACATGAACTATATGGATTAAAACAAGCTCCTAGAGCCTGGTACAGTCGAATAGACAACTATTTCAAGTCGCACAGGTTTAAGAAGTGCACATATGAACACACATTATTTATTAAGGATACCAATGAAGGAAAGTTGGTGATATGTTTATATGTCGATGATTTAATCATAGCAAGTAACTCTCTGAATGAAACTTAAATGAACAAGTATATGTGGAGCAACCTAAAGGATACGTCAAGGAAGGACATGAAGAAAAGGTATGGCTTCTTAAACATGAACTATATGGATTAAAACAAGCTCCTAGAGCCTGGTACAGTCGAATAGACAACTATTTCAAGTCGCACGGGTTTAAGAAGTGCACATATGAACACACATTATTTATCAAGGATACCAATGAAGGAAAGTTGGTGATATGTTTATATGTCGATGATTTAATCATAGCAAGTAACTCTCTGAATTTGATTAATGCTTTTAAAAGCACGATGAAGGAAGAGTTTGAGATGACTGATACGGGGAAACTGCACTATTTTCTTAGAATGAAAGTTTCATACGAAAATGGAAACATAACTCTTTCTCAAAGAAAATATATGCGAAGTCTATTAGAAGAATATAGGATGACGCAGTGCAATTCAGTCTCTACTCCCATGGAATACAGAATAAAACTGTCAAAAGAGGATTCGGATGCATTTGCTGATGAAGGAATATATCGAAGCCTAGTTGGAAGTCTCATGTATCTTACTAACACCAGCCCAGATATCACGTATGCAGTAACTAAGATCAGCAGGTACATGGAACATCCAAAGAAAAATCACTGGGAAGCGGGCAAGCGAATACTCAGATATATTAAAGGAACATTAAATCAAGCTGTCATATTCTCAAAAGGTGTCATAAAGTGAATTGTTTTTTTCTTTTATTGTGTTATTAATTACTTTTTTATAGTTCTTTGTAAGTTTGAGTATATATTATAATGTGATTTCGCGGTTCATAGCAATCACGGTTCTGTAAGTAAATTAGAAAGAAAGCACCCATATACTTGCAAAAGTTAATGGTAACAAATCCGTACAAAATTAGATTATAAAGTAAGAAATTCCTTTTTCTATGACACAAATTGTTATTTAGTGTATGGTATCTAGATAATTTTCCGACCATGGCACAAAACAATATGTTGCAAGGCAATTTATATCTATCTAATTGGAAATGAAACGCGCTAAGTTACATAAAGTGAGGACAAAATAGAGTAAATAAGAATGCCTCACTAAATAGAACTAACTCAAAATCCGCCATTTTAATTATGAAATTTTCCACAATAAAATACAAATTTTAGTTGATGCTAGATTATCGAATAATATGGGTTGAATTTGAATATAAGAAACTTTTTTTCTCAAAATATTTTAAAACGTAATAAAGTAAATTAGCTAGTTTATTCACACTACAAAAAGTAATTCATTCAATGGAAATTATATAGAATTTTGTTGATACACTTTGTGTGGACGCGACTCGGCTCGGTTCGACTCGACTCGGTTCAACTTGGTTTCGACACGGTTAGGTCCGGCTCAAGCCCGACATCACGACATTCCTCCGTTGTGCGTCCCGGAGTTTGACACGCGAAGCACGGAGAGCCGCGGCCTTTCCCGCCAACACATCACCATGACATCACCTTAGTGATGTCATGATGATGTCACTATTTTTGTCTTATGTTGAATTTGATGGATTTGTGAATCAAACGACGAAACACAATTGTGTTTCGTCATCTTTTTAGTGGGCTTAGCCTGTTTCGTCGGCTGTTGGGTTTCTTCAGGCCCAATGTTTGGCCCAAAAGTTGTTTCGTCAAGTCCTTTTCTGTTTCGTCATTGTCTGTGTCTGTTTTAGTATAAATACTCGTCTCAGTTTCTGTGTGAAACTCAGATGAGCACAGAGAGACTTAGTGAGAGTCCGTTAAAACATTGTTTGTATATGTTTGTGGTTGTACTCATCCATAACCAATAGATATTGAATCATTGGTTATTCCGTGTGTTTTACATTGTGTTTGGTTTGCACTGTCACGGGGATTCCGCACCCGTTACCGTGTTTGTGATAAACAAGGATAGGTTTACGTTATCGATCCACCGGAAAAACGGGACCTACAATTGGTATCAGAGCTTTGGCTCTAATCCTTGTTTAAAACCAAACAAGTTTGGGTTTTTATCAAGTGGTTTTTAGTGATTTTTCAGATTTTGTTCTTTAAAAAAATCTATATATTTTCTGGAAAAAGTCACTAAAATCAGTGTTTATCTTGTTGTTTTGCTAAAAGTTTGTTCAAAAAACCTTGTTTGTTTGAATGTTTACATGTTACTAGTGGGTTTTTGTTGAAAGTTTGTGCAAAACTTGTTGTTCGGAAAAATTTTCAGTGGCCGGAATCTTCAAGTAGTTCATCTAATATTCATAGTGTTCATCATTTATTCATAACTGTTCTTGAATATTTGTATTGCTTGATCTGTTTATGATTTGAATTTAAGTGATATTGATTATTATATTGTTGTTTGAAAATAGTGTACATGCATGATGATGGTAGGTTGAAAAAAAAGGCTTCTAAAAGGCTCATTCTATATGCACCCCCCACCCTTCCTGATTACACCCCTCTTGTGAGAGGGAATCTGTCGGTCCCACGCAGGCCCCACCTGTAAGTATGTGAGAGGAAGGGGGTGAAAAAAGTAAATAGAGGGATGTAGAAAGTAGCACCCTTCTAAAATCAGAGAAAGAAAGGTGTTAGGTTGAAAATTGTGTCACTTTGTCAGAAAGGATAAGATTGTGTGTTACCAACTCTTATTGACTTATCTTTTTTTTTTTTTTTTTTTTTTTTTGATTTCGTCGTCCATTTCATACTCGGTTTCGTCATTCACAAATAAACAAAAGAGTTTCGCCATAGAATAATCATCCAGTTTCGTCGACTTAGAGCATTCACATCCAACCCACCATATTTTCACTTTAAATTACACTAAAAAACACTACATTTTCTCTTTTCTTTTCAATTAAATAATATTTTTTATACCTTTATCATTATCTTTTCTCTCTCCTCCACTCACAACCACTTTCAAAATATATTAAAAAATTATAGGGGGTGAACAGTGTCCCCCCAAATATATAGATGAACAGTAACATTTTCTCTCTCCTCCACTCACAACCACTTTTTATACTCTTTATAATTTAAAAACACCACACACATATTTTGATGCCATGGATGTGAATGCTCTTAACACCTCATTTCAGTTTCGTCGAACTTTGTTCAACCAATCAGTTTCGTCGTAATTAAAGCCATTCATTTTCGTCGACATTCAAATTCACTTTCGTCGAACACCATTATCCATCTTGTTTGGTCGCAATTAATAGTGTTTCGTCAACCATTGGGCTTCACATTTCATTGGGCTTCACCATTGGGCTGAAGTGTTTCGTCGCACATAACAAAACCATTCTGTTTCGTAGTTTAATGAGAAGAACATAAGATTTGTTTTGTCGGTTTTTTTTAACATTTAAGTTTTGTCATAATTGTCAAACATCAGTCATAAGATTCATCGGTCATTTATTAATTCAAGTTTCCTTATCACATGATGATAATGACTGTTGACATTTAATGCAAAATTCAGATTGCATGTGATGGATAGATTGCATGTGCTGAAGCTTCATATTCACGTGATGTCATGAATGGAACTGAGTCATTAATTGAAAAGTGTGCATGAATATGTTGACTAGTTAAAGAAGTTGCTTGCCATATTTTTTTTTTATATATTGTCTAAATCATTGAATTGGTCCAATAGATTTTGAGAGTTCATATATATAGGCCCAATAGAAGTGCTTGCCATATTTTTTTCATTGTCTTTCCAGCCGGTTTTCACGAAAAATAATAAAATAAAATATAAATAAAAAAAATAAAAAAATTTTTTTGCATTTTGTGGGCTGAAGAACTAATCATTTTGGTGGGCTTGTGTAACATTTTTTTACAAGATCCTAGTTGGGCCTCACCAGATCGTATCGTGGACTTTAAAACTTGGGCTCCCTAAAAATTGAGGTTTATTTGTCTATCATTTTTCGTGAGTTGCAAAGTGGGGTCAGGTATTCGCGGAGTTGATTTGAATCGCGCTTCTAAATATCACGGCTTCATCAAAATTTGGGTTTCGTCGAAATTGTTCAGTTTTTTAAACAGAAGACTTGCAAAAGTGTGATAACAGCCTGTTTTCAAGTGTGTGACCAGATTTTTCACTTCTATACAACAATCATGAGTTGCACAAGTCCGTGGGATTGGAGTATGGACCCACAACCAGGTCAAGATCAAACGTCCGCAGCCGCGTGGGCAAGAAATATGTTTCCTCAACCATCCATAAGTGCAAGTCAATGGGCTTTGTTGTCGAATCAAAATCAAAACATACAGAATCTTTTGGTAGCGAGAGGAGAAAGATATGCAGCTACTAGAAAGACACGTCATGATGATCTGTTGAAGAAGAAATTCGAATCATTTCATTTCTTAGAGAATGAAACCCTAAATGATATAACTACTCATTATTATCATTTGATGTGTGAAATGTATTATTTTGGTGTTCTTGCATCTCAACAGGAAATGGTAGCACGGTTTGCTGATGCTCTACCTCCAAAGTGGAGCCCATTCATTGAGCTTTTAAAGCATACGGGCGTTTTAGATACTGTCAATGTTAATATCTATGAATTCATTCAGAAGAAGTTGGAGCACAAGAACGAAGAGGAAATTCGGAAAGCTAAAAGGATTGCACCCACTCAAAACACAGAAATGTATTTGCCTGGTTTTGGTCCTTCAGCTAGTTCTATTCAGCAACCGAAGCTTCAAACGACGTTTGTGTCCAAAACAAGCTCATCTCCGTTTCCACTGTTCAATCAAGCCCAACCACAGTGGAATCAAAGTGCTTATATGTCGCAATCCATAACCCAACCACAAGCCCAAGTTTCCACAACACAACCTCAATTTGATCCAAGTGTCGATTGTGGTCCGCCCATACAGTTGGGAAACGGTGATCAAACAGGAACTGCGTTTCTTGCTCATATTGTCAAGAATGTCAATGATGGTGAATCTTCGGGAAATGATGATAGTTTGGGATACAGTAGCAGTTTGGATGAAGAATCGAATTTGAATGAAAGAACTGATTCTGAAGCTGATAATTTGCCGAATGATGCTAACAAGAAATCTGACTTGATCAAGAAAGCTGATGTTACATCAGAAGAAATGGAGAAGATTCTCACTGAAGATGGATCTTTTTCTTGTCAAACTCCCTTTATGGCAAATGTCTCAGCCTCTACGAGTCAGGTAAAATCTGAAACTCCTAGCATATGTAGTAATTGTGCTGATATGAAACTTAAAAGTGCTTAATTGAAACTTGAATCCGAAACGGTTCATAGTCACAATCAAAGTTTGGTTATTGAACTGTCAAAGTGCAAAGAGGCAAACATGGCTTTAGTTCGAAACGAAAAGGAATTTAAATCTGTAATTGAAACCTTAAAGAAAAGTGTTTCCGAAGTGAACAAAGTTGTTTATCATAAACAGGTTAGTATTAATGATTACATTAACATCATTGAGGAAACGAAAAAGGAACTAGCCATTGCCAAATGCGAACATGATGCTATCAAGCAAAAATTGGAGAGTTATTCTAACTCCCGATTTGTGCTCGATCACATCATAGACGTTCAAAAACTGAAGGGTAATATGAAAGGCGTAGGGTATAAGTCGTGTCCGCCTCCTTTGAGACACAACTATACCAAAATGCCCGATGAAGAGGATATGCCTCGGTATGAACCCAGTGTGCCTCTTGATTATGAGGAAGTTAATGCTGGCCTAGGGTTCAAACCAGACAATTCATCGGATGGCTCATCTGATAGCAAAGAAAAGTCATCATGTGCTTCAAATCAAAGTCCTCCAACCATTGAGACTATGATTCTTCAGATGATGAATCAGATGTGAATGACCAGGATGAATCACTTGATGAGACGAAAGGAGTAGAAATTCCAATAGAGAATCATATTCTTTGTGATTCTCCTACTCCTGCAGTGCAATCTGTTGCCAAGCAAGTGATAGATCCTATCAAAGCTGTCAAAGATGTCAAGAATGACAAGGAAAGTGTGTCTGCTGTTAAGAGCAATAACTTGTTGTATACTTTGGTTGGTGATTTTAAAATTTATTCAGACAACGATTTTCCAATTAAAAATGTCAATCCATCTTTGATTGATAAAGTTTTTGAAGATAACACAAGCAAGTTTTTGGGAAAGACGATCCCGGGTGTACTTACTGTAACTCACTGTGATCCAATTCCAAAGGCTGAAATCAGAAAACAATTTCGAAAACAGAAATCACCGACAAAGCAACAACCAATTGCTTTTAAGGGTAAACAACGACAACGAGCTCCAAAGCCAAAGGCTAAGGTTGATTCAAAAGGAGCTCGTTACAAGAAGAAAGCAAAAGATGTTAAGTTTGTGGCCTCCAAAGGTACTGATAAAGTGGAGACTTTTGAAAATAAATCAAATACCGATTTTGTACAAAAAGTCAACATTTTGAAAAGTAATAGTGATAACAATTACACCCAACACACAAACGGGTGTGAAGCTAGTACCTCTGGGTCTACAACTTCTACGCCAGGTCCTCGATCAGATTCTCCTAAGTTTGTTGAAAGGAGAACGTGTTTCAAATGTGGGAAGTTTGGGCACATCATTAAAGACTGCACAAACTCGCCCAAACCAAATTTTGTTGAAAGAACCCCTTCTGAACAAGGTCACTCACAACGTCGTCCTGTTTCTCCAAAACATGATAAAAGAATTGTTAAGGAACAAGAAACGAAACAACGACGTCATAACATCAAAGCTGTTGAAAAGGCTTTAAAATCTGAAGTCAAAACGGTCAAAAGGGAACCAAGTTCTTTACAACCATTAAAACCAGAAGTTTCAAAATCTGTTTACAAAACTCAATCTGGTAAACAAAAACAAACTTGGAAACCTAAGACAGGTGATAGTTCAGGGGGAGGTGCGGTGTTTGAAAATCTTCAAGAAATTGAAATTATATTTCTTGATTCTCAGGGGCAACCCAATTCAATGAAGGCTTGGGTCCCCCTCTCCAACTAATCTCTAAGTGAGTGTGTAGGAAGTTCCAGGAGGAACTATCGATAGTCATAGGATTATTGATAGTGGAATGTCCTTGCACACGATAGGCGACAGAAGAAATTGTTGCCTTTGATGGAGAGAAATGGAAAACAAAAATGTCTGATGAAAGAGATTGAAAGCTTCGACAAAATGAAAATCATTCCAAGAGTGTGATTGTTCAAGGGTTTGATCGGGTCCCCAGGATAGATTCAATCAAAATGTATGCACCATTAGCACGTCTGAAGTTCAAAATCATCAAGATAAACGTGCAGTGTACATTTCTTCGCGGTGTAATTGATGAAAATGTGTTTGTTGAACAAACCAACCAGGTGCGTGGATGCCTTGGCGTGGATTGAACAACCGCACACCACTTCTGAAAGAGAAAGATAAAGACCTTCGTTGGTGCAATATGGAAGACCAGCCGGAACCAAAGGTTTCTGATCTTGTTGCTGTGTAGAGCTATCTCGGATTAAGAGAAGTAGCTACAAAAATCGACCTTGAAATCCACACCGGGTGGATATCCAGTTGGGAGAGCGCTCAGATTCCTGGCAATGCACGAAGCAGTTGCAGAATACGGTTTTAAATTTCTAATCTCTCCTATACTTGTTGATATTTAAGCTGCTTTATGAATTATTATCATCTCGTACAGCACTCTTTGGCCTGACACATTGAACTCGAATATCACCTCACACGTGATTGTTTCACTATGAAACTCGTCAATGTCGTCATGGTCCACACCGATTACCGACATGCCAACTCATTTTTTTCCAAAATTCGATAAATCATTTCTGATTAAAATTAATTTTGGTAAACGGCATTGAGGTAAAACATGAGTTAACCGACATCGGGAAATTGTTTTTGTAAATACCTTTGTGTTTTTAAAGTTTATCATAGTTTGTTCATTTTAGGGGGAGTAAATCCAAAATTTTGAAAAATCCAAAAACATTGAAAAATTTCAAAACACAAAAACAATAGAAAAACAAAAATGAGTTTCCTGGCAAGAAAAGAGAAAATGATAGTACATCAGTGGTCTGTCTAAACCTTTTTAAACTGAACCTAAAATGAAAAGCGATAAGCAGCTCTATATAAGATGTATTGGTAGGCTCATAATCATTTTAAAGTGTGCAGGGTGATATAAATCTTAATCGACTGAAGACCAGGTGGGAACCATTCATTGGCATATGGTCTTAGTACCGAAATTTCGTTTGAGAGATTGCCGAGGTTCTGAGATATTCGGTCTTTATGCTACTTATCATCAGGGTATCATGGTTGTATCATTTACCGAAAAATAACGGGGACGCAAGTCTAGATCTTCCATGATACTATACATACGTGTACATATTGCGTTCGACCTCAATAAGTGATCAACAATCACATGTCCAACAAAATAAGTGATAAACTATCACATTTATCCGGGAGTCAAGTTCGTCTCTCTGCTGTACGAAACTAAGTACTGACCTGTTCACGGACTTGCTCCTGTGCCCTCATGCATCGAAAATCAAGTTCCTCATTAATAAGTGATTCTATCACATAGGGCTTGTTTTCAATCAAAATAAGTGAGTTTCTCACATTGTCATATACGTCAAAACAGATGATAAATGGTATACTCACCGGTAAGATGAACCCTCGTGCATACCTTGATACGGGATTGTGTCGTGTGTGGATGAACACCGGTCGGTAAGTATAAATCATACCTAATCGTATCCCCTCCCCATGATTAGATCTGATAAGTTGAGCTTATGTGGATAACAATACCGATAATTGTTATAGGATGCTTATCTAAATGTTAACTAAATGAACAACAAGAGCGTTTTGGCGTGACCGTACACTGATATGATTCTCTTACCCTCGAAACTCGCAAAAAGAATGTCTGTAAATATTTATTTACTGCTTTTTAGTTTCTGCATCTTTGTATATATTTATTTTTGATTGACCGATGTTGGAACTCGAGTCTATCCTACCCAAAATCCTGATTGTAAGCCGGAAAACAATTGAATCTTCATAAACTGTTGAAGTTAACAAGTTTTGAAAGTTAAAGGATTAAATCTGAACAATTTTAAAACTTTCAAACAGTTGTCGGTCGGTGGTTGATTGAAATAAGGTCACATATGTGTTATTTGTTTAAATGTTAACTATATTCCAAGCGGTTGTTCTCATTATGCGTTTCGATTTCTTGCATGTGCAGATGCTAAAGGCGAGGAGAACATGTTCGATGACAAGCTTTGGAATGAAAACACGACGTGAAGGCACTCAAAAGATAAAGATGATAGAGTTGCCGCTGACCCTTCATCAACACCACTAGGATCTGAAGAATTGTCGATCAAAAGATTCACGAGCATAACTCAATGGAGAGTTCATTCTAAGGGGGAGTTTGTTAAACACACTTCCTACATGAAATGGGGAGTTTGTTGACACACTTTCTTCTTACGACGCGTGAAGACTTTGAAGATCCTCCGAAATGAAAGACACAGAAAGACGAACAATCACAGAAGACGAACCATCACGAGTAGCGTCCAAGGGGGAGTTTGTTGATACACTTTGTGAGGATGCGACTCGGCTTGGTTCGACTCGGCTCGGTTCAACTTAGTTTCGACACGGTTAGGTCCGGCTCAATCCCGACATCACGACATTCCTCCGTCGTGCGTCCCAGAGTTCAACACGCGAAGCACGGAGAGCCGCGACCTTTCCCGCCAACATATCACCATGACATCACCTTAGTGATGTCATGATGATGTCACTATTTTTGTCTTATGTTGAATTTGATGGATTTGTGAATCATATGACGAAACACAATTGTGTTTCGTCATCTTTTTAGTGGGCTTAGCCTCTTTCGTCGTTGGGTTTCTTCAGGACCAATGTTTGGCCCAAAAGTTGTTTCGTCGAGTCCATTTCTGTTTCGTCATTGTCTGTGTCTGTTTTAGTATAAATACTCGTCTCAGTTTCTGTGTGAAACTCAGATGAGCACAAAGAGACTTAGTGAGAGTCCGTTAAAACATTGTTTGTATATGTTTGTGGTTGTACTCATCCATAATCAATAGATATTGAATCATTGGTTATTTTGTGTGTTTGGTTTGCAGTGTCCCGGTGGATCGATAACGTAAACCTATCCTTGTTTATCACAAACACGGTAACGGGTGCGGAATCAAATGACGAACATCTTTTTAGTGGGCTTAGCCTGTTTCGTCGGCTGTTGGGTTTCTTCAGGCCCAATGTTTGGCCCAAAAGTTGTTTCGTCGAGTCCTTTTCTGTTTCGTCATTGTCTGTGTCTGTTTTAGTATAAATACTCGTCTCAGTTTCTGTGTGAAACTCAGATGAGCACCGAGAGACTTAGTGAGAGTCCGTTAAAACATTGTTTGTATATGTTTGTGGTTGTACTCATCCATAATCAATAGATATTGAATCATTGGTTATTCCGTGTGTTTTACATTGTGTTTGGTTTGCACTGTCACGGGGATTCCGCACACGTTACCGTGTTTTTGATAAACAAGGATAGGTTTATGTTATCGATCCACCGGAAAAACGGGACCTACAAATTTGATTGTTTATCAATACTAGTTATTTTATGAAATGGACTAAAACAATGAGTCGACATTTACTAATAACTTTGTAAAGCAACAAACAATACTAAAACACATAGTTTTCAATACTAAATCTTTTTTATTGGAATTTGAAAGATGTAACTTACCGAATTGGATGGTTTAAAATAGATTGAATAGTGAACCCGCCTTATAGAACTTCTCTGCCAAGCTCCGACAATGAATTTTGAGAAAAAAGAAAGGATTGAACTTAAATTTGAGAACTATGATAGTTTAATAAATTTATTTGAGATTATATAGGACTTAGAGAGAGAAATCAATTTGGAGAGAGAAAAAATACATTTAATTTTAGAGAGAGAAAATATATCTAATATTTAGGGAGAGAAAAAGTATATAATAATTTAAAGAGAGAAACAGAACAATGTAACTCTTGTTTTAAATTTAGCAATCTCTTATTTATCATGTGTTATTTATGTTTATTTTGAATATTAAATATGTAATATATACACACACATGGTACGCACTAATAATCAACTCACTTTTTTTTTTCTCTCTTGGTCTCTCAACTTTGGTAATGATATATTTAGCCCTTAACTTTAATATTGTTTTCCTTTCTTATTTTTTATTATTTACTCTAATTTTTTCTTTTTCTAGCCTCTCACATTAATAAGTTTTTTTTTTAATTTTCATTATATCCTTAAATATAATTTTCTTTCTTTATTTTTCAACTTTGGTTAATATAATTTTAATATTTATACGTGGTACGCTCCTAGTTAAAATTGAAAAGGCAGCTTTTATTCTTTTATTCTTTTAGTCGACTTTCTGGTTACAGTAGATTTTTTAAGAATAAGAAAGGATTGAATTTGGATATGAAAATATGATAGTTTAATATAATTGTTTATTATGGAAATAATAGATAAAAATTGACAAAAACAAATATAGAATTTAGAGAGAGAAAATGCGTATTTAATTTTAAAGAGAAAAATACATATAATGTTTAGAGAGAGAAAAAATATATACGATTTAAAGAGATATATAAAAGTGTAACAGTTGCCTTAAATTTAGCGTTCTCTTATTTATCATGTGTACATTATTTTATTTTTATTTTATACATCGACTCTTTATTGAAGGAATAAATTACTTAATAGCAACCAAGTTTTTTCAAAAGTTCAAGTTATTTTATACATCAACTTTTTTGAAGGAACAAATTACTTAATAGTAACCAAGTTTTTTCAAAATTTCAAGCACGGTCGCTCAAAGTTTTTTTTATTACTCTAAATTCACTTAACTTTACTATTTTTTTATAAATGTTTGTTTGTTTCTATATTAAGTAAAATACTAATGAAATATATATAAATCTTGGTTAATAATATGTGAAAATATTTTTTTCAACTTGAAGTAGGAGATAATAGCCAAAAAGAAAAGGATTCTCTCAAAAAAATTTAACAGCAAAGGGGCATGAATAGATATAAGACTGTAGGTCACGTTTTTCCGGTGGATGGATAACGTAAACCTAACCTTGTTAATCACAAACACGGTAACGGGTGCGGAATCCCCTTGACGGTGCAAACCAAACAAAGTGTAAAAGAAGAACACGCGTAACCAAAAGATTCAATATCTATTGATTAGGGATGAGAACGATACAAACATATACAAACAATGTTTAATGACTCTCTCTCAAAGTTTCACACAGCTCTCGTCTCGTCCAAGTTTCACACAGAAACAAATGAGAGCTATATATACTAAACTGACAAAGTCTATGATGAAACACAAACATAACTCGGCGAAACAAACTTTGGGCCACACATTGGGCCTGAAGAAGCCCAACAGGCGACGAAACAGGGACAAGCATGACAAAGTGACGAAACACATTGTGTTTCATCATTTGATTTCACAATTTTCCAAAGTCAACAAATTCTAGAACTATTACATCATCATGACACCACAGAGATGATGTCATGGTGATGTGTCACCTGGTCTTGGTTCGCGGTGCTCCCTGCTTCGCGTGTCGAACTCTGGGGCGCACGACGGAGGAATGTCGTGACGTTGGGCTTGAGCCGGACCTAACCGAGTTGAAACCAAGTCGAACCGAGCCGAGTCAAACCGAGCCGAGTCGCGTCCACCCAAAGTGTATCAACAAACTCCCCCTTGGACACTACTCGTGATGGTTCGTCTTCTGTGATTGTTCGTCTTCTGTGTCTTTCATGTCGGAGGATCTTCAAAGTCTTCACGCGTCGTAAGAAGAAAGTGTATCAACAAACTTCCCTTTGCATGTAGGAAGTGTGTTAACAAACTCCCCCTTAGAATGAACTCTCCATTCAGTCATGCTTGTGAATCTTTTGACTTGTCAATTCTTCATATCCTTGTGGTGTTGATGAAGGGTTAGCGGCAACTCGATCATCTTTATCCTTTGAGTGCCTTCACGTTGTGTCTTCATTCCAAAGCTTGTCATCGAACATGTTCTCCTTGCCTTTAGCATCTGCATATGCAAGAAATCCAAACGCATAATGAGAACAACTGCTTAGAATATAGTTTCCATAAACAAACGACACATGTGAGATCAAATCTCAATCAAACACCTACCGACAACAATTTGAAAGTTTAGAAAATGTTCAGTCTTAATCATTTAACTTTCAAAACTCGTTAACTTCGACCATTTATGAAGATGCAATTGTTTTCCGGCTTTCGATCAGGATTTTGGGTAGGATAGACTCGAGTTCCAACATCGGTCAATCAAAAATAAACTAGAAGCAAAATCTTTTTGGCTTTTATAAAGTTTATATTAAAACACACCTAAAATCTTTTTGGAATTTTTCATTTTTTCAAATTTAAAGACGGAAAACAATAAATAAATATATACAAACATTCTTTTTGCGAGTTTCGAGGGTAAGAGAATCATATCAGTGTACTGTACGATCATGTCAAAACGCTCTTGTTGTTCTTTTAGTTAACATTTAGAAAAACATCCTATAACGATTATCGGTATTGTTATCCGTATAAGCTCAACTTATCAAATGTAATCATGGTGAGGGGATACGTTAAGGTATGATTTATACTGACCGACCGGTGTTCATCCACACACGACACATTCCCGTATCAAGATATGCACGAGGGTTCATCTTACCGGTGAGTATACCATTTATCATCTGTTTTACCGTATATGATGTGAGAAACTCACTTATTTTGTATTGAAAACAAGCCCTATGTGATAGAATCACTTATTGATGAGGAACTTGATTTTCATATGCATGAGGGCACAGGAGCAAGTCCGTGAACAGGTCAGTACTTTCGTACAACAGAGAGACGAACTTGACTCCCGTATAAATGTGATATTTTATCACTTATTTGAGGGACATGTGATTGTTGATCACTTGTTGAGGTCGAATGCAATATGTACACGTATGTATAGTATCATGGAAGATCTAGACTTGCGTCCTCGTTATTTTTCGGTAAAAGATACAACCATGATACCCAGATGATAAAACATCATAAAGACCGAATATCTCAGAACCTCGGCAATCTATGAAACGAAATTTCGGTACCAAGACCATATGCCAATGAATGGTTCCCACCTGATCTTCAGTCGATTAAGGATTTATATCACCCTGCACACTTTAAAATGATTGTGAGCCTACCGATACATCTTATATAGAGCTGCTTATCGTTTTTCATTTAAGGTTTAAAGAGGTTTCAACAGACACTGATGTACTATCATTTTCTCTGTCGCTCGCCAGGAAACTCATTTTTGTTTTTCTATTCTTTTTGTGTTTTTGAAATTTTTTGATGTTTTTGGATTTTTAAATTTGGATTTACTCCCCCTAAAATCAACAAACTATGATAAATTTAAAAAAAACACAAAGGTATTTACAAAAATGATTTTCCGATGTCAGATTAACTCATGGTTTTAATGTCGTTTACCAAAATTAATTTTAATTAGAAATGATTTATCGAATTTTGGGAAAATGAGTTGGCACGTCGGTAAGCGGTGCGGACCATGACAACATTGACGAGTTTCATAGTGAAACAATCACGTGTGAGGTGATATTTGAGTTCAACGTGTCAGGCCAAAGAGTGCTGTACGAGATGATATAATTCATAAAGCAACTTAAAAATCGACAATTATAGGAGAGATTAGAAATTCAAAACCGTAATCCTGCAACTTCTTCGTGCATTGCCAGGAATCTGAGCGCTCTCCCAACTGGATATCCACCCGGTGTGGATTTCAAAGCCGATTTTTGTAGCTACTGAGAAATCTCTTCACAGCAACAAGATTATCAACCTTTGGGTCCGGCTGGTCTTCCATTTTCACCAGCGAAGGTCTTTGTCTTTCTCTTTGAGAAGTAGTGTGCGGTTGTTCAATCCACGCCAAGGCATCCGCACACCCGGTTGGTTTGTTCAATAATGTACACTGCACGTTCATTTTGTTGATTGTGAACTTCAGACGTGCTGCAATTGCGTACATTTTGATTGAATCTATCCTGGGGACCCGATCAAACCCTTGAACAATCATATTTTTGGAATGATTTTCATTTTGTCGAAGCTTTTCAATTTCTTTCAACAGATAACTCTGTTTCCCCTTTCTTTTTCTCTCCATCAAAGGCAACAATTTCTTCTGTCGCCTATCTTGTGCAAGGACATTCCACTATCAATAATCCGATGAGTATCGATAGTTCCTCCTGGAACTTCCTGCACACTCACTTAGAGATTAGTTGGAGAGGGGGACCCAAGCCTTCATAGACTTGGGTTGCCCCCGAGAATCAAGAAATGTAAGTTTAATTTCTTGAAGGTTTTCAAACACAACACCTCCCCCTGAACTTTCACCCGATTTAGGTTTCCAAGTTTGTTTTTGTTTACCAGATTGTGTATTATGTACAGTTTCTGGTTTTAATGGTTGTGACAAACTAGGTTTCCTTTTAACCGTTTTGACTTCAGATTTTAAAGCTTTTTCAACAGCTTTGATGTTATGACGTCGTTGTTTCGATTCTTGTTCCTTAACAGTTCTTTTATCATGTTTTGGAGAAACAGGACGACGTTGTGAGTGACCTTGTTCAGAAGGGGTTCTTTCAACAAAATTTGGTTTGGGCGAGTTTGTGCAGTCTTTAATGATGTGCCCAAACTTCCCACATTTAAAACACGTTCTCCTTTCAACAAACTTAGGAGAATTTGATCGACTAGCAGATGTCGAACCTGTAGAACCTGAGGTACTTGCTCTTTCATCACACCCGTTTGTGTGTTGGGTGTAATTGTTATCACTATTAGGTTTCAAAATCTTGACTTTTTGTACAAAATCGGTGTTTGATTTGTTTTCAAAAGTCTCAATTTTATCCGTACCCTTTGATGCTACAAATTTAACATCTTTTGCTTTCTTCTTGTAACGAACTCCTTTTGATTCAACCTTGCCTTTGGCTTTGGAGCTCGTTGTTGTTGTATACCCTTAAAAGCAATTGGTTGTTGCTTTGTCGGTGATTTCTGATTTCCAAATTGTTTTCTGATTTCAGCCTTTGGAATTGGATCACATTGAGTTACAGTAACTCCCGGGATTGTCTTTCCCAAAAACTTATTCGTGTTGTCTTCAAAAACTTTGTCAATCAAAGATGGATTGACATTTTTAATTGGAAAATCATTGTCCGAATAAATTTTAGCATCACCGACCGAAGTATACAACACGTTATTGCTCTTAACAGCAAACACACATTCTTTGTCATCCTTGACATTCTTGACAGGATCTATCACTTGCTTGGCAACAGGTTGCACGACAGGAGTAGGAGGATCACAAAGAATATGATTCTCAATTGGAATTTCTACTCCTTTCGTCTCATCAAGTGATTCATCCTGGTCATTCACATCTGATTCATCATCTGAAGAATCACAGTCCTCAATGGTTGGAGGACTTTGATTTCAAGCACATGATGACTTTTCTTTGTTATCAGATGAGCCCTCCGATGAATTGTCTGGTTTGAACCCTAGGCCAGTAGTAACTTCCTCATAATCAAGAGGCACACTGGGTTCATACAGAGGCATATCCTCTTCATCGGGTATTTTGGTATAGTTGTGTCTCAAAGGGGGTGGACACGCCTTATACCCTACGCCTTTCACGTTCCCTTTCAGTTGTTGAACGTCAATTATGTTATCGAGCACAAATCGGGAGTTAGAATAACTCTCCAATTTTTGCTTGATAGCATCATGCTCGCATCTGGCAATGGCTAGTTCCCTTTTGGTTTCCTCAACAATGTTAATGTATTCGTTAATACTAATTTGTTTATGATAAACAACTTTGTTTACTTCGGAAATGCTTTTCTTTAAGGTTCCAATTACAGATTTAAATTCCTTTTCGTTTCGAACTAAAGCCATGTTTGCCTCTTTGCACTTTGACAATTCAATAACCAAACTCTGATTGTGACTATGAACCGTTTCAGATTCATGTTTCAAATCAGCACATTTAAGTTTCATATCAGCACAATCACTACATATGCTTTGAGTTTCAGATCTTACCTGACTCGTAGAGGCTGAGACATTTGCCATAAAGGCAGTTTGAGAAGAGAAAGATCCATCTTCAGTGAGAATCTTCTCCATTTCTTCTGATGTAGCATCAGCTTTGTTGATCAAGTCAGATTTCTTGTTAGCATAATTCGAAAAATTATCAGCTTCAGAATCCACTCCCTCCTTCACGTCCGATTGTGAACTGTAATCACTCACACCTAAACCATCTTCATCAATACTGCCACTATATCCTGAACTATCATCATTTCCCGAAGATTCACCATCATTGACATTCTTGACAATTTCAGCATAAAATGCAGTTCTTGTTTGATCACCATTTCCCAACTGTATGACTGGACCACAATTGACACTTGAATCGAATTGAGGTTGTGTTGTGGAAACTTGAGGTTGAGGTTGTGCTTGAGGTTGGGGTTGAGATTGCGAAAGATAAGCACTTTGATCGAACTGTGGTTGAGTAGTGGTAACTTGAGGTGGAAGTATGGATTGTGAAAGATAAGCACTTTGATCGAACTGTGGTTGAGTTGTGGTAACTTGAGGTGGAGGTATGGATTGTGAAAGATAAGCACTTTGATCCCACTGTGGTTGGGCTTGATTGAACTGTGGAAACGGAGAAGAGCTTGTATTGGATACAAACGCCGTTTGAAGCTTGGGTTGCTGAACGGAACTAGAACTAGCTGTAGGACCAAAACCGGGCAAATACATTTCTGTGTTTTGAGTAGGTGCAATCCTTTTAGCTTTCCGAATTTCCTCTTCGTTCTTGTGCTCCAACTTCTGAATGAATTCATAGATATTAACATTGACAGCATCTAAAACGCCCGTATGCTTTAAAAGCTCAATGAATGGGCTCCACTTTGGAGGTAGAGCATCAGCAAACCGTGCTACCATTTCCTGTTGAGATGCAAAAACACCAAAATAATACATTTCACACATCAAATGATAATAACGAGTAGTTATATCATTTAGCGTTTCATTCTCTAAGAAATGAAATGATTCGAATTTCTTCTTCAACAGATCATGACGTGTCTTTCTAGTAGCTGCATTTCCTTCTCCTCACGCTACCAAAAGATTCTGAATGCTTTGATTTTGATTCGACAACAAAGCCCATTGACTTGCACTTACGGATGGTTGAGGAAACATATTTCTTGCCCACACGGCTGCGGAAGTTTGATCCTGACCTGGTTGTGGATCCATACTCCAATCCCACGGACTTGTGCAACTCATGATTGGTGTACAGAAGTGAAAAATCTGGTCACACACTTGAAAACAGGCTGTTATCACACTTTTGCAAGTCTTCTGTTTAAAAACTGAACAAGTTTCGACGAAACCCAAATATTGATGAAGCCGTGATATTTAGAAGCGCGATTCAAATCAACTCTGCGAATACCCGACCCCACTTTGCAACTCACGAAAAATGATAGACAAATAAACCTCAATTTTTAGGGAGCCCGAGTTTTAAAGTCCACGATACGATTTGGTGAGGCCCAACTAGGATCTTGTTAAAAAAATGTTACACAAGCCCCCCAAAATGATTAGTTCTCCAGCCCACAAAATGCAACAAGTTTTTTTTTTATTTTTTTTATTTATATTTTTTTTATTATTTTTCGTGAAAAGTGGCTGGAAAGACAATATAAAAAAAATATGGCAAGCAACTTCTATTGGGCCTTTATATATGAATTCTCAAAATCTATTGGACCAATTCAATGATTTACACAATATATAAAAAAATATGGCAAGCAACTTTAGTGTCAGTCCACTGTCCAATGATAAGAAAATAAATCAAAAGGTGTCAGCCCATCTAATACATTGAAAGTGGATAATTTGATCGGTCCAATCAAAATTGTTTGAATGCTGTGACGAAATTGGATTTTGAAGAAATCCTTTTGTTTGAATTCGACAAAGCTTTTGATTGTTTTTTTTAAATAAAAGGTCGACGAAACTGTGATGGATCTGAATTGTGACGAAACAACTCTGAATGAGTGAGTGATGTTCGACGAAACAAATTGAATCTTTGAATCGACGAAAGAGTAAACTTTGATTTAATATGTGGCGAAACAGATCTGATATATATCCGACGAAACTGGATATTATATTATGAACGACGAAATAGAATTTAATATGGCGAAACTGAATGTTGAAAGGTTATGTGCGACGAAACTGAAAGATAATTGGACGACGAAACAGCTGAAGAAGGCACATTATAAATGACCAAACTGATAAAGATAAGGTTGGGAGTTGGTGAGATATTTCAACTTGACCTTATCTTGCTTCTGACACTCAGTACACACTTTTCAAACTCAACCATACTGATCTTCACCGAACACACATGGAGTGTAATACTTTAATAACATTTTTTTTTTATTTAAATTTTGAAAATCACCAAACAACTCATACAGTAACCTTAAAAGATCAAAAAGATGATAGATTGAAGAACACTTTGAATATTACTGAAGAACAAGATGAATGTTTGAAGATTCCGGTCACCGAATAATTTTTCGAAACCCGAAAATGCACAAAACTTTTACTAAAAACCCGGTGTATCACAAGAACAATCAATTTAACACGGTTTTTGATAAAACTTTTGGCAAAATAACAAGGTTTTCACTGATTTTAGCCACTTTTTCAGAAAATATATGATTTTTTTTTAAGAACAACTTGATAAAAACCGACACTTGTTTGGTTTTAAACAAGGATTAGAGCCAAAGCTCTGATACCAATTGTAGGTCCCGTTGTTTTTCCGGTGGATCGATAACGTAAACCTAACCTTGTTTATCACAAACACGGTAACGGGTGCGGAATCCCCGTGACGGTGCAAACCAAACAAAGTGTAAAAGAAGAACACGCGTAACCAAAAGATTCAATATCTATTGATTAGGGATGAGAACGATACAAACATATACAAACAATGTTTAATGACTCTCTCTCAAAGTCTCACACAGCTCTCGTCTCGTCCAAGTTTCACATAGAAACAAATGAGAGCTATATATACTAAACTGACACCGTCTATGACGAAACACAAACATAACTCGGCGAAACAAACTTTGGGCCACACATTGGGCCTGAAGAAGCACAACAGGCGACGAAACAGGGACAAGCATGACAAAGTGACGAAACACATTGTGTTTCGTCATTTGATTTCACAATTTTCCAAAGTCAACAAATTCTAGAACTATTACATCATCATGACATCACAGAGATGATGTCATGGTGATGTGTCACCTGGTCTTGGTTCGCGGCGCTCCGTGCTTCGCGTGTCGAACTTTGGGGCGCACGACGGAGGAATGTCGTGACGTCGGGCTTGAGCCGGACCTAATCGAGTTGAAACCAAGTCGAACCGAGCCGAGTCGAACCGAGCCGAGTCGCGTCCACACAAAGTGTATCAACAAAGACCCAACCAGAAAATCCTAGCCTAGGTCGAGAAACAAGAAACTACATCCATATAAAATCGGATTTTTAAGCCACTCAAACCAACTAGTGTCAACCTTATGGTTCCTATCCATGAACCACCAAAAAAAAAAAAGAAACTAACAATAAAATAAAAATACAATCTTTGTTGTTCTGCGTTCTCCAAAAAACCAACCTAAGTCACCTATAAAATTTTCCTTCAATACAACGAGTCCACAAAATTTGAAAAATGCCCTTATCAAACAGAAGAGGGGAGAGCATATCCAACCACCTAGAAATCAATCTCCAAGTATTCACTACATTTGCACAATCTGTTAAAAATATTATCCAAAGTCTCCACATGATTAGAAAAACTAAGCCCTGAAAAGATGGAATATCCAAAATGTTGTTGCTCAAATTAACTTTTGTAGGTAATCACTCCACTAGGATCCGCCATGCCATAATGTATAACTCCTCTAGGAACAAATCTATATAGACCTAGACCTATCGAATAATCCCCCACTAGAAGAATCGGGTCAATAAACTGGTGTGTGCCTCTGAGCGTGAACTCATCTTAAAAATCAAGGCACCAAACCCATTAATTTGTCGCCGATTCTATACCACCTTCCAAAGTCCTACACCAGTTCCATTTCCATCCAAACAATTTAATCCCTTTGATCATAAATAAAACAATCATTGTAACGATTGAGATGAATAATCCATGGAATCTCTTAACTTCTTGAAGATCTCCGGCCCATGTGTTACGCTAGAATAAGGTCCATGCCATGTCGCCTACTTTTCCCCTATAGGTGTAAAAGGAAAAATACATTTATCATTAACCAGAGAATAAGATTTGACAATATGATTCTAGATTTAAGTGGCGGATCCACATGGAAATCACTCATCACTGTTGCCAATTGAACCTTAATATAATTATATACACATTGGTATACCAAAAATGACAAAAAAATAATTCAATAAATAAAGCATTTCTAAGCTGGTGGAGACTATGAATGCGCATGGACGGAACCAGGGGCCAAGAGGGTTCTTTGACCGCAACCACAGGAATCCATTGGATGATCCACTTAAATAAGTTATGTAGCGGGTAGAGAAAATAGCCTTTGGATGACCCACATAAATAAGTTATAGTTCTGCCACTAGAGTGTGTACAATTTTTATATTTGTTTCAGTGAACCAACATATCCGAGTATAAACCAATAATTTGAGTAGACAGTCAAACCACTACAAAACCTGATCGTGATCTGCAAACAATTATGATGAGCTAAGCAAGAGAATTTATACCACAATTCAAATATAAGATCTAATGCGTATTTGCCAATTGCATGATATAGTCTAGAAAGTGAGTAAAACATCAGGTAATCCGTCGATGAAGTAATGCCGTGTTGAATCTACAACAGTTATTATTGATGGATATTTCTTCAAAATACCATAAGTTACCAAAATAAACACGTATCCTTGTACCTGGTTTGTAAATATCAGTCTTTACAACCAAAAATTACCAAGCATTTATTGCAACAAATCAGAAAAATAATAACAAGGTAAGATAAAGAACCTGGATTCATAGTACTCATACAACTAAGACAAATTACTTAGATTTTTGAATCATTTAGAACAATTTTTACCAGTTTTCTTCTTAGCTTAACAGCTCAATATAGCACAGTTGTAGACAAAGTTATTACAACTTTTCCATCGCCACTGCAGTGGCCCTACATTAGGGACATGTGGATTTATCTCTATATATCTATCCCTGGTAACTCCAGGGCCACAAATATGATGACGACACGATCCCCACGTCCTCTAAATGTGACACCCCAACTCTCCATATTGTGTGCTATTTCAGGCAACCTTCCAATAACCGCCCATTCTTTATTCTTCTTGCTGTACATGATCATCAGTTCCTTTGATGCACAATCAGCAGCATATAATTCGTTGCATGCCAGAGCAAGCAGAGGCGGAGCCATTGTAAGCCCGCCATCACCAGGAGACATGTTGGGAATTTAAGTCCACTTTTGGGCATCCACATCATACTCTTCTCCACACGTCAATGCATTTGTATCATGACTGCCAATCCCTCCTATTACATAAAACTTACCATCCGTAAACACTCCAGAACTCAATTTCCATGGCTTAATCAGACTAGGAAGAGTCTTCCAAGTCCCTATCTCACTTTGGTATCTCTCTACCGCATGCATGACCTTTCCACATCGATCCATGCCACCTGCAAAGATTGCAATATTCTTAAAACTGGCTGACATAAGCATTCATCTGGGTTCATTCATTGACAGCCCTTGTGACCATGAATTTGTTGGTAAACTGTACTTGTAGATACCCGGACATAATAATAGTAGGTCGGTGCCAACTTCCATGTACACTTTACCTCAGCGCCGGACCGATAGGCTTAGCATTTTAGGCGAAGGCCTAGGGCCCCAAAAAATAGGGGCCTCCAATTTTTTTTCATATGTTACATGTGTATGTGTATTTGGCCCAAATGAACAAACACATAATAACCCAAACAAATAAAATATCTACACCCAAAGGATTATTGACCAAATCCTTTTTTCTGGAATCCACAAGTTACTAGGTCCGTTTTTCTTGAACACAATTATGCATCCTCTGCCGATGGTGCAGTTGGGGGAGAAACCATGGGTAATAATCGATTGTTGCCGATGGTGCGATTTGCGATTGATCACTAACAATAAATAAAATTTGTGATTTGATGTTTGCGATTTTACGACTTGATATTGTGTTTTGCTATTGCCGTTTGATATTATTTTAGGTCCAATTCTCACATGGGCCCGGCTTTGTACTTTGCTTAAGGCCTTCAAAAACATTGGACCGGCCCTACTTTACCTGAGAGCTTGAAGTCTATATCAGGATTCATCATGGGTAGATTCACCCATTTCTTGCTTATGGGATCAAAAGCTTCCCACTCCAATTGGTGACAAGAAAAGTAGATCCAATGTTCAAGTAGATAAATGCTTCTTAGTCTATAGAGTTCACCACTGTAGGTCCAGGTTTCGGGACCGAATCCGTGATTTTCATGATAATGTTCAAAGATGGAAGAGATAAGAGAGATGATAACAAACAAACTTTGTATTAATCCGGTAGTAAACATTACAAGTCGGCCCGGTTACATGACAACCGAACTAATACCAAAGAAGTATACATCCGGGGAGAAACCAAGTGGTGATTTCTCCCGGTGAGGTCTCAGACCTCCATTCTCTCTCTAGCACACACTTGTGCTCTCACTCTTGTGTTGCAAATGACAAAGTGTTGGTATTTATACCAAAACACAGGCTGCAGGTCGAAGGATCAGACTGACTGGTCGAAACATCATCCTTCGATCAGACAGTCTTCGAAAGATACTCACATACCTCGAATGATATCCTTCGATATCCTTCGAGGTCCATCCTTCGATGGGTATCTTTCGAGCTCATCGAAGGATATTCATAATCCTTCGATGCCTTATCCTTCGACACCAATAACAACACAGCAACTTTGTCTAGCAACACACACACACAGTCAAACCAACAACCCTCTCGTTTGACCACTTCAAACGAGCGGGTCTATACACGTTCGTTTGACCGTTTCACTAACTATTACAAATTCAGCATAAAATAATAACTAATCTATTCGACAAGCATCGGACACAAAATCTGCATCAACAAATTCCCCCTTGTCCGTTGCTGTCGAATGCTGAAAATGCAATTGCAATCAATCTTCAGCCAAGTATTCATCTTCTCTGTGTAGACAAATTCCCCCTTGACCGATGATCCAGGTAAGTAGCATCCTGATGCTCATTGTATAAGATTTCCCCCTCAAAGTACGCGTATCCGTGTTGAGTGTTGTGCAATTTCCTCAAAAGGATCAATTGACCGATCTTCCGCTGATCTTCCAAAACTCCAACCGGCATATGATAAAGGTTCCATTCTTAAACAACTGCATCAAGTCTTGATCTTCAAGTGTCTGTGCAAAACATTCCACGCTGAACCGTTTGAATCACCAGAAGATCATAAACTCTACCACCTGAGATTGCGTTTAGAATTTTACCGAAGAAATTCAACAAATGAAAAAATTTTTATCCCCCCATTTCTTTGGTAAAATCTCTAAACCTTAACAGATTCTTTCCACTTCAAAGAAACTGTCGTCAAATATTCACCAATTCCCTCCACCAAGCGGAACTGTTGTGTTTGGCCCATAATAGTCGCGTTACCATATTTGTCATTGCATCGGTAACCGTGACTACCCCACATTTTCAAACATCAAGTCTTCATCATCTCTTGTGTTCATCATGCTGCATCACCCCGCGTGTTCCCAAATCCCGTACGAATTTTGATGTTGAAACTTTGAAGCCCGGTATGAATAATCCTTGCGAACACCCGACCCGACTCCAAGTGAATTAAATGATTAACCCCAACACACTGTCTGAGTTCATAAAATTCCACAACATCTGGATCCTTCGAAACATCTGCATCAAACGAAAGATAAACACCAAGACAGCTTCGAAAGATGATCTTTCGAAGTCTTTCGAGCACATGTCACATATCTTTCGAGCATCTTTCGAGCACATGTCACATATCTTTCGAACACCTTTCGAAGTTGGACATGGCTGATCCTTCGTACACTTCAGAATTGATCCTTCGAAGTCTTTTTGATCCTTCGAAGAACTGATGATCTTTCGAGCACTCCTGTTCATCTTTCGAATCTCCTTGATCGAAGGATGATCTTTCGAGGTCGAAAGTTATCCTTCGATGGTCCTGACACAAGGACAGAAAGTACGACAGGTGTCAGAAAAGTTGATGTGGTAGGTGACCAACTTTCGCAAATTTCGAAGCATGAAAATTTGAAATTTGAATTTTGTTTGATCCTTCGAAATCTGGTCAATCTTTCGATGGACAACCAACATCTTTCGAGACTTGAAGCTGTCAAGAACATCATGAACACGGAGGACTGTTCATCTGCAGATCCGACGAAAACACTTGTACACGTTGTTTTGATGAAGAAAACTTGAGTATTTTAGAGAAAAACATAAAACCCAACACCCGGTTTAGCACAGATCTGGATATCCGGGTCCAGATCTGGGTTTTTCTCATTTTCACCTTTTTACATCTTGAACAAAAACCCACAAAAATCACAGATCTAGAGCACATGTGACTTAGTAAACGGTTAGTTTTACTAAATCGGGCACCATGGCTCTGATACCAATTGTAGGTCCAGGTTTCGGGACCGAATCCGTGATTTTCATGATAATGTTCAAAGATGGAAGAGATAAGAGAGATGATAACAAACAAACTTTGTATTAATCCGGTAGTAAACATTACAAGTCGGCCCGGTTACATGACAACCGAACTAATACCAAAGAAGTATACATCCGGGGAGAAACCAAGTGGTGATTTCTCCCGGTGAGGTCTCAGACCTCCATTCTCTCTCTAGCACACACTTGTGCTCTCACTCTTGTGTTGCAAATGACAAAGTGTTGGTATTTATACCAAAACACAGGCTGCAGGTCGAAGGATCAGACTGACTGGTCGAAACATCATCCTTCGATCAGACAGTCTTCGAAAGATACTCACATACCTCGAATGATATCCTTCGATATCCTTCGAGGTCCATCCTTCGATGGGTATCTTTCGAGCTCATCGAAGGATATTCATAATCCTTCGATGCCTTATCCTTCGACACCAATAACAACACAGCAACTTTGTCTAGCAACACACACACACAGTCAAACCAACAACCCTCTCGTTTGACCACTTCAAACGAGCGGGTCTATACACGTTCGTTTGACCGTTTCACTAACTATTACAAATTCAGCATAAAATAATAACTAATCTATTCGACAAGCATCGGACACAAAATCTGCATCAACAACCACTCCTAATGAGCTTATGAAAACTTCAGTTTAGTAATGCTATACAAACATAGTTGTACCAAGGCAAACCAATGAGACTTCTAATAGAGAGGTCCCAACCAATGCCATGGAACAAAGAGTTCAAGTTAAAATCCTGATTGATGGTTTTCTAAAGGTGGAGCTGGGATTATAGATTTATGGGAACAAGTGCTAGATTATTATATCCATGCATGCTTTCCGGCATCATCTAGAACTGGTGGGGGCAACGGGAAGATCCTCATATGCTAATTGGATTTGGATTTCTTCACCATCATCCTGTTACATAGATTTCTTGATGATTTTTCTATCTTGGTTAGTGTCTTCATCTTCCTTGTTTTCCAGTGGACGCTTTCCTTTTCGAGCTAGATTCTACATGCTCAATATTATTATGGTCCTTGGTTTTGTTAGCATTATAAATTTATAAGTTATGATTATGTATAATATTCGAATTCTATGGATGATTTATACTTAATATGTGTAACGAAGTGTAATAAGTGAACGGTTATGTGGCAAGGGTTGACACCGTTTTAAACAGTTGGTTTCCCTCCAAATTTCAACCGCCACCAACCAACCCTATATATATACATTGCCGGCAGTTATGTCCAGCACCAAGATTCAATTTCATTCGATCTTGAATTCCAATAACATTCCTGTATATCTCTTTGATAATCATGGATTCTAAATCCCCAAGTATTTCCGCTGCAAGTGCAAATTCTATTTCAACAAGTGGTATCAGAGCCACGAGCCACTACCGGAAGACAAGAGATTCCTTCAACGACTTCTACAACCCTACCATGTTTGCACTGTTCATTCAGCTGAGAAGAAAGATAGACGTAGATTTCAAAGGAAGTGTTACTACTGCGATCAGTTAGGACTTCAGATTGCAGAGTGTAAGAGGAAGGAAGAAGATGAAGCCTCTCAACTCATTCGTTTAGCAATAAACACGGGATCACAATTACAGAAGGGGGTTGATGACAATGATCAATATGATCGGTGTTCAGAGTTCATGGTGGTCGGTACAGACGGAAGTTACTGGTCGAATATCTGGTATGATAGTAAATCATTTAAACCACACTATTCTGGAAACATAAACATGTTTAAACGAATCAAAAAACTGTATGAATTTGAAACAAACACTAGGGAATGTAATTTTTATTTCATTCAAGGAATTGGTGTTGTTGAAATGATTTCCGGATCAGAAAAACTAAGAATTGAGAGTGTATTTTATACACCAGACATTATTGAGACATTGATCGGAACGTCCTGAGTTTTGATCAATTAATAACACAAGGTTATACGGTGAAATTTATGGGTGAGAAATGTAAAATATATCCAACTTTTAGTATTCCTACAATCGATAAAAGAAATGATATCACATGTTACTCACGAGAAGAGAAGATGATGTTGGTAACAAAGAAAAAGAAGAGATGCTCAGATCTGAGAAAATGAGAAATTCAAGAATGATTACTTGAATTCATATTTCGAAAGTTTAAACATATCATCGGAGGAACCTGACTGGAACGTAATGATATTGCAAGCAATGTCATTCAACGAATTTCAAGACTGCAAAGCCCTTATGGATATGTAGGAAAGTATAAGTTTTTCATAGATAAGAAGTTCAAAGATATGGTCGATTGGTTCTTAAAGGTTAACTGGAAATCAACTCAAGACCATTACCTGCCTATGCCGAGAATAATAGGAAAGTCAGCCTGTTGGACCTGTACTTAGCGGTCAAAAGAGAGGGTGGTCATCGACGTGTGACAGACAATCATATGTGGGCGGTGATAGCAAAAGATATGGGTCTTGATTATAATGATGCAGAACTAATGAGGCTCATGTACGCCATGTATTTAGACGTACTTGTTGATTACTACAAGATCAAGTGCACTCAAGAAGCTGGAGCCGAAAAGAAAGTCCGTGAAGATGTCGGTGAATAGAGAAGAACCAGAAGCATGGAGATGGAAGCCGGAACAGGTGAACAGCCTGCTGCTGAACAGGAAGGAGCAACAGACGAACATTTCGCATTCTTTGCTGGGAATGATAATGGGTTAAAGAGATTAAAGCAAAGGAAGAGGTTTGATTTTCGGAGGGCTGAAAAAGCAGTAAACGAAGCGAACCATAGTGTGCTGAAACACTCACAAAAAGGAATTAAGTTTATGGGGAGTGATTGTTAGCATTTTAAACTTAATAAGTTATGATTATTTATAATATTCGAATTCTATGTATAATTTATACTTAATATGTGTAACGAAGTGTAATAAGAGAACGGTTATGTGGCAAGGGTTGACACCGTTTTAAACGGTTGGTTTCCCTCCAAATTACAACCGCCACCAACCAACCCTATATATATACATTGCCGGCAGTTATGTCCGGCACCAAGATTCAATTTCATTCAATCTTGAATTCCAATAACATTCCTGTATATCTCTTTGATAATCATGGATTCTAAATCCACAAGTATTTCCGCTGCAAGTGCAAATTCTATTTCAACAGGTTTCACATTTCTTGGAAACAGTAAAATGTGGATCCACCAGCTAGTTTTCTTGATTCATACCCATAAGAAGATAACTCTAATAACAAACTAAATCTTATATACCTCATTTTCCTTGATCACCTCTACAACAATACAGTCGTATAAAGCTCCATCAACATACATTTATTAAACAAACGTAGTATGAGAACCTACAACATTTTAAGAAAAAGGTTAACGTAAATTGTATAATTACATGCATAAAGATAACACAACAATAATCTACACATATTTTGTTTTATCATTTTTATAGTAACTATTAGTGTTTGATTGTTGATCTCTATAAAATCATATTTCATATAATAGAAGCGATGTTCAAAAACTCCAATGTACTTGCAAAAGTTATATGAAAAACAGAATTCCAAAAAGCACAGACTAATTGATGCGGGCCCAAGTGTGGAGGAACGGGCTATTTTGTATTTGGAGGCCCAAGACCGCGTAACAAAAGGGGCTTCACTAAAATGGCTCTAACTTGGGCTACGGCGGTTTGGGTCATCGTCCGGGCCGAAAAACACTTATTTCTATTAGTTATTTGCATTTTTATGTTTTTTGGACTATTTTGGGCATTTTGTTTTAGGCCGTGTGTTTGGCCCGTTATCTTTTTTAGGCCCGTTTCAAATTTCTGTTCTTATTTATATGTCCCTTTGGTTAATGAAACAATCAGACTTGAATTTTGAGAAAACTGAATTTTCACTTCAAATTCTGTGCCCTTTGGGTTACAATTTGGGGGTTGGGGAAGAACTACGCGGGTATTCGTAGAATCAACGTGTTTGATCTTCATTTATCGTACCACACACTACATCACTAATGTTTTCAATTATTTAATTTCCTTTCTCTACAATTCGCAAGCTGATTGAGTTGATTGATTGTTCTTAATTTAACGAGAATAGACCAAAACAGTGTGTTGAAACTTGCAAGATCATGTATGTATGGAAACAAACAAGAGATTTATATATATTTATTAACGAATCAGTCATCACAGACTACATACCAAAAGAGTATACATCATCTACAAGCTGGTTTAGATCACTAAGATCTAAACCTAGCTTTCTCTCACTAACACATAGTCTCCCTCTCTCTCTAGAATTCACACACTGGTGGAGAATGGCTGGGATTTGTGAGAGAAGCACCAAGCTCTAAAGGGTTGCCCTAGTCAACCCTATACAACCCATATATATAGAGTAGGGACTAAACCCAGACAAAACATATTGTCCGGGATACAAAACAGATAATTCAGACATCAATAATAATCAACATATTCCGAGTTTAACATCATAAACTCGGAACTGATAAAGCTTCCGAATTCTTGACTTGGGTTCGACTTTGTTGACCGTAGACCAGAACTGATAAAGCACAGTTACCCGGCAGGAACTACACTTACAGACTCCCCCTTAACTGTTGCTATCAGTTCTTCTATCTGACATTGATATCTTCAGTCAGTCATCGGATACTACACTTACAGACTCCCCCTTGACTGATGATATGATGCATGCTTTCAACTTTAACTGAGACTTGATCTTTTAGGTAGAGCACAATGATCTTCAACTCTTCTTATAAAAGACTTGCTGACGATCACGTAAGGCCGCTTTGAGAAACCCGAAGAATCCAACATCAAACACTGTTGATCCTCCCCCTCAAACACTGTCGCTCGATACATTAATCTTCAAACCTAACCAATAGCAGAAAGAAACATTTGATTTCCAATGCCCAACCTTGAACACTTCAAATTTCGCAAAGACATGAAGCTCAGTTCGATAAGTTAATAAGAAACTGAACTTTGTAAAAGTACATCCACCATCTTGATCAAAAGTCTTCAACCCTTCATGTATGATCTCATATGGTCACGAATCTTCATGAATCAATCTCCTATCTTCACGAATCCGCTGAATCCCCGATGGCTTTCATCTCTGATCTTCCCCTCAAATTAAGAAGCACCACATTATTTTGAGAACCGACTAGCAACCGTCTTGGAAGAGGGACCAAGAACCAGTCTTCTCTACTCTAAACAACTACTAATAAGGATGAATCTTTAACTAGTCGTCAAACGAGAATCCAACTTCATCATGTCAATACTTGATTAATAACCCAAACATACGTGGCAAAACTCCATCATACGAGCCTTTTTACGCACAATCTTTAGATTTACGAAGAAAATAGGAAATTTTTACTCCCCATTTTTCTTTATAAACAAAACAAAAGTCCAAGCAAGTCTTATTCTCTTCACATCCTCACTTGATCCGGACAACATAAGTACCATAAAACTTCTCGATAATCCAAAACCGACTTCAAGTTTCCAAACTACACATAATTCTGACTCTTAGTTAGTTATCCGGTACCCCAGGTAGGTAACCCGGAATAACTAGAAAAACTCGGAACATGCACAACTCGAAACTTCCGAACAACACAAACTTCTAAATTTAGCTAAAAATCCGGTACCCCAGGTAACCCTTAACCCTGAATTCTAGAAAATTTGGAACTCGTAAAACCCGAAAGCTCATGAAACCTCGAATCAGATCATCGGAACAATACATAGAGTATAAAGAAATTTGGAACAAGCAAAGAAATCCGAAAAACCCATAAATTCGATTTGTTTTAAGTCCGAACTTGGCCTTATAATTCCGAATTTAGCATCAAAATACATAAACTCTGACTCTTGTCCCTAACATAACCTTGGACAAAAGTCTGTGGCTTAAACTTGGATAATTGTCCATGACTTAAACTTGGACAATTCTCCATGACATAAACTTGGACAAAAGATCACATACTAAACTTGGGCACCTAAACTTGGACACCTAAATCTTACGAAAAATTCGGACTCCAAACAAGAAACTCTAAAGAAAAACTCTGAATACACCCTAATAAACTCTGAATACTTGTAAACTCTGAGAACTTTACTAAATTCGGAACAAGTGGAAAAGTGAAACTCTGATTAGAAGTAAGATAATAAACTCGGAACCTAATAAAGAAAAAAATAATTCAGACTCTCTTAAAAACTCTGACTACTAGCAAGTAAACCCTCAATGTAAACTCTGACCTCTTAAAAAGAAAACCCTGACCTCCAAAACCATGACCACAAAGTCCTGACCTCTCAAAGAAGAATTTGCTTGAGGATATCTCATCAATAATCTTGAAGCAAAAACACTGAATGGAAAAACCCTGAAGGAAAGGTAAACACCGAAGGAAAACCCTGACTTGATGTTGATAGACTAACTCGGACAGGTAAAACACTTACATAAATTCGGACATTGCCTTTTTTGATCAAAACCCTAGAACTACAACAAGAAAAACCATCACAGCCGATGAACAACTTCATTTTCTTCAAGTTTTATGAAGAATCTTCACGTCTTCAAGATGTTTGCCAGAAACAAACATCAAATCAAGAGCAATGGTGATTCGGAAGGCGGCTAGACCATTCCGAATCGGTAACCATGCTCTGATACCACTGTTAAAGCACCGTATGGACGATGATGAACATTAACATTGCACTTGATTCAAGACATGAAGAACAATCATAAACACCAAAGATAGAAAGATGTAGAAGATGAATCTCTTAATTTACGAACCAGTCATCACAAATTACATACCAAAAGAGTATACATCATCTACAACCAGGTTTAGATCACTAAGATCTAAACCTAGTTTCTCTCACTAACACATAGTCTCCCTCTCTCTAGAATTCACACACTGATGGAGAATGGCTGGGATTTGTGAGAGAAGCACCAAGCTCTAAAGGGTTGCCCTAATCTACCCTATACAACCCATATTTATAGACTAGGGACTAAACCCGGACAAAACATATTATCCGGGATACAAAACAGATAATTCAGACAACAATAATAATCAACATATTCCGAGTTTAACATCATAAACTCAGAACTGATAAAGCTTCCGAATTCTTGACTTGGCTTCGACTTTGTGGACCGTAGACCAGAACTGATAAAGCACAGTTACCAGGCAGGAACTGCACTTACACTAATCCATTGTTTAAGTAAGTAATGAGGTGTTTATATTGCAACAGTTATTGTTGATGAATATTTCTTCAGATCATCATAAGTTACCTAAATAGACACATATCCTTACGCCTGGCTTGCAAAGAGAAGAACTATCAAAATAATAATCTTGACTTCATTGGTTGTTTATGTAAATATCAGTTTTCACAACCAAAAATTAGCAAGCATATATTGCAACCAACAATTAACAAGGCAAGATTAAAAAGATTGATTAAAAGTACTCATAACTAGGAGAACTCCCACAAGTTTCCCACAAACGATAATTCCCACAAGTTTCTGACAAGATAACAAACAAACAAAAAACAACCCTAGATTTTCTCACAATCATTCGACAAAATAGCCACATCAGTTCACTTAGCTTTTTGAAAGATTAAGAAGATTTTTTGACCAGATTTCTTCTCAGCTTAACAGCCCATTATAGCACAATTGTAGACAAAGTTATTACTACTTTTCCAGCCAATCCTCATCCACTGCGGTGGCCCTTCGCTAGGGACCCATGAATATATCTCTATATATCTATTCTGGGTATCTCTAGGACCACAAATGATGACGACACGATTCCCACATCCTCTAAATGCAATACCCCAACCATCCCTACTGTGTGCTATTTCAGGCAACCTTCCAATAGCAACCCATTCTTTGTTCTTTTTGTATTACATCTTCAGTTCCATTGCTGCACAATCAGCAGCATATAACTCATTGCTTGCCACTGCAAGCAGCGGCGGAGCCATTCGAGGTCCGCCACCACCAGGTGACATGTTGGGAATTTCAGTCCACTTTTGGGTATCCAGATCATACTCTTCTCCACATGTCAATGGATTTGAATAATTACTGCTAATCCCTCCTATTACATAAAACTTACCATCCATAAAGACCCCAGAACTCAATTTCCGCGGCTTAATCATACTAGGAAGTGTCTTCCAAGTCCGTGTCTCACTGTCGTAACTTTCTACCGCATCCATGATCTTTCCATTTCGATCCACACCACCTGCAAAGATTGCAATATTCTTAAAACTGGCTGACCCAAGCAACCATCTGGGTTCACTCATTGGCAGCCCTTGTTACCATGAATTTGTTAATAAACTGTACTTGTAGATACCCGGACCTAGCATATCATTTCCTATAACCAGTAGGTATGTGCCAACTGCCATGGACTCTTTATCCGAGAACTGGAAGCCTAAGTCAGTATCCATCATGGGTAGATTCATCCATTTCTCATTGACAGGATCAAAAGCTTCCCACTTCAATGGGTCACAAGAAAAATAGACCCAATGTTTAATTACTTGATGAGTGCTTCTTAGCCTATAAAGTTCACCACTTCTAATGAGCTCACGAAAACTCCGGTTTAGTGACGCGATGCAAGCATAGTTGTATCTTGGCAGGGACATGAGACTTTTCATTGTGAGGTCACGACCGATGACATGGATCAACGAACTCATATGTTAAAGCACCGGATCGATGACGAACATCAAACATTGCACTTGATTCAAGACATGAAGAACAAAATATGAACAAGATAGAAAGATGTAGAAGATGAATCTCTTTATTAACGAATCAGTCATCACAGATTACATACCAAAAGAGTATACATCATCTACAATCTGGTTTAGATCATAAAGATCTAAACCCTAGCTTTCTCTCACTAACACATAGTCTCTCTCTCTAGGATGTGCACACCAGGAGGAACAAGAAGTTAGGAGAGGTGCACAAAGCTTCTTTGATCGATCGATACTTGCCCTAATCCTATACAACACATATATATAGACTAGGTACTAAAACCCGGACAAAATAATTTACACAAACTCCCTGACTTTTGCCTAAACACAAACCCCTGAGAAAAGTCCTAGACATAAACTTGGACAAATTGTCCAAGGTTAAACCTTGTACTAAGTTTCAAGACATGTACAATAAACTCCCCCTTGATCAGTGCATGGTCTTCATGTGGTCTTGAATTCTTCATTATGGTTGACTTACTTTTCAAACCTAACCGGTAGCAGAAAGAAACGTCGGATTTCCAATGCCCAACATCGAACACTTCAAATTCCGCAAAGACATGAAGTTTGGTTCGATAAGTTAATAGCAAACTGAACTTTGTAAAAGTACATCCACCATCATGATCAAAAGTCTTCAACCGAGTGTCTGAAATCATTTCATCTCGAATCTTCAAGATCCAATCTCATATCTTCACGAATCCACCAATTACCCGATGACTTTCGTCTCCAATCTCCCCCTCAATGTAAGAACCCCTATTTCGAGAATTTGATCAGTCACCAACTTGGAAGAGGGACCAAGAAGACTAATCTTCTCTACTCTAACCGGCATACGATAAAGGCTTGACCTTCAACTAGTTGCCAAACGAACAATTTGCTTCATCACGTCAACACTTGATTAAACCTCGAACAAACTTGACAAAAACTCAATCATACACTAGCTCTAACTTGCTTCATGTTTTAAACACTTCGCCACCGGTAAGATTAACACTAAGTTAATCTCAAATATAGTAAACATGAACTTGTTTCGATGTAGCACCACGGGCTTTTGATTTACAAAGAAAATAGGAACTCCAAAATTTTTACTCCCCCTTTATCTTTGTAAACAATACAAAATCCAAGCAAGTCTTATTCTCTTCACCTCCTCACTTGATCCGGACAACATAAGTACCATAAAAATTTTCGGTAATCTGAAACCGACTTCAAGTTTCCAAACTACACATAATTCCGACTCTTAGTTAGTTATCCGGTACCCGAGGTAACCCGGAATAACTAGAAAAACTCGGAACATGCACAACTCGAAACTTCCGAACAACACAAACTTCTAAATTTAGCTAAAAATCCGGTACCCCAGGTAACCCGGAATTTTAGAAAATTCGGAACTCGTAAAACCCGAAAGCTCTTGGAACCTCGAATCAGATCATCGGAACAATACTTAGAGTACAAAGAAATTCGGAACAAGCAAAGAAATAAAGGAAGCTCTGAAGAAACCCGGGGGCTGCTATCCGAAAGACTAATCTCGGAACAATCGAACTACTTGTTTCAAACCTCCGGAGACACATAGAAACCCGGAGCTTGAAATGGAAACTCAGACTAAATGAAGTGATAAACTCGGAGAGTCTGTTTCAACTCGGACCTGTTCAAAACTCGAAACACTTTATGAAAACTCGCAAAACCCGAACCTGCTAAACTCGTTACTAACTCGGAATTTTAAAACTCAGAACTGTTAAAACTCGAAAGACCGAAAGAGATCGGAACTGTTTAAAACTCGGAATGAACTATTAAAAAAAAACTCGGAATTTTTAAAACTCAGAACAAACCTGAAAGTTGAAACCTCGGAACAAATCCAAAATCTGTAAAACTCGGAGCTGTTGAACATTCCTTAAAAACTCCGAAAAACTTGATATCGGAATTGAAACATATCGGAATTGTTAAACTTCGGAGCTCAAAACTCAGAACAAAACCATATCTGATTGGAACTGAGTCAACACTCGGAAGACTGTTTTAAAACTCAGAGCCAACACTGCTTAAAACTTGGAACTTAGAAACTGATGAATGAACAGAAATTTAAAACTCAGAAACAGTTAAATGAAACCACATTTGAACACACTAAAACTCGGATACTAAGTAAAAACTCAAAACTCGGAGTATGTCAAGAGAGATTAAACCTCGGAACTGATTTATCTCACAAACTCGAAACAAACATTAAGTGTAAAACTCGGAATGTGTAGTTGTTAAAACTCGGACCTTTTGGAGTTTCCAAAACTCTGACCTTTTGGAGGTTCTAAAACTCTTACCTTTTAGAGTTCCAAAACTCTGACCTTTTGGAGGTTCTAAAACTCGGACCTACCAACCTCGGAACTATTCATAACTCCAAATTGTAAAGCTCGGACAAGCTTCAGTAACTAGTCTCCGGACTATCTCCCCAGTGTGACTTCACACTGGTTCACCAAAACCCCGGAAACACAAAAACAGAATGGAAACTCGGACGAGCAAAAGACTTACAAAAATCCAGACAGAGCCTTTTTCAGATCAAAACCCTAGATCTACCAAAAACCCAGCAGTTCTCTCCAACATAGCTCTCGAATTTCTTCGTATCTGGACCAAAATGTTCACGTCTTCAAGATGTTTGGTGGAAACAAACATCAAATCAAGAGTAATGGTGATTCGGAAGGCGTTTAGACCATTCCGAATCGGTAACCATACTCTGATACCACTGTTAACCGGTAAGGACTCGTACTCAATCCTTTTCCCTTTCGCAGTCTCAATGAAAATGAACTTACCAGCTAGTTCGTCATCAGTTCGCCAATCTTCAACCATTTCCTTAACCACTTCACCAGCTCCTAAAACTAAATCAGCAGCAGGATCCAATTCAGAATCAGATAGGGCACCTGTATCAGCATCTACAGGACCTTTATCTCCCCCTGCAGCTGCACCCGAAGACTCCCCCTCAACATGAGCCGAGGTTGCAGCTTCAGGAGCACGTGCGCTCCTTGACTGCTCCCCCTGCTTCGCTGCATTGGGATCCTTGTCCTTGTCAAGATCGTCTCTGATTTTCTTTAGTTCATCCATCTTACATTTAGCCTGAACCTGAAAATCCGAAATCTCCCCCTTAGCAACAAGGAGTGACACGAGATATGTCACAATCCCGAGAAGCTGATCCGTGGTACTAACCAAAGTCTGTTGTAGGGAAGAAGTCGAGGCATCTTGTGTTATGAACTTACCCAACTGAACACTCTGGTCTTTGGTTAGACGAAAGAGTTGTGCCATCTGCTGATCTCAAACTGCATCCTGAAATTTGCCACGAGCAAACTCTTGAAAATGCTGCCCTTGACCAGAACTTGATGGTCTCCAAGCAGAAACTGTAGAAGATCTAGGAGCAGGAGGTCTTGAACAAGACGATTGTGCACCGGATTGCCTAGGACATGAAGATGGTAGAGCTGGAGGACGCAGAGATCCTTTCTTCGATCTCACTGGCGGACTCGGACTGAAAGCAACCTTCAGACGTGCTTGCCGTGTCTCTGGCGCTTGCAAATCGGTGAAAGCACTAGGTCGCGGTGGCAAAGAAGAACTTCCTGATAAGGCAAACACATTACCCGTACCCATTTGAGAAGATAACGAACCAAATAGTGGCACTGCAGGAATTGGAGAAGACATCATCGGCGTTACTGGTTGAATAGAAGTAACCATACTGGTAGTTTCCCCAAAGGAAGTGAATGGAAGTGAAGAAGACAGAGACGGGATAGCTACAGATAACCCCAAATTTAGAAGACCTCTGGAGTCTGATGGAGCAGAGCTTGATGTAACCGTGACCGAAGCAACTATCGGACTCGAAGACTGAAGATCCGAAACTGTAACACGTCGTCTCTTATACGTCTTGAGAGGAACTGGCACACAGATAGTATCAGTATAGTATGAGGACGATGATGGTCCTCATCATCATCATCAGAAGAGGACGAGCTAAAAACGATTGAATCCAAATCGTTCGCTCTGTCATTCCAACTAGCTAAGCGTATACTCCAGTCAGAAGAGGGACCGAAAGAAGCAACCTTCGCTCGAAATAACTCAAGCTTTTCTCTTTCAGAGGGTGTAATACGATTCTGAAGATCTTTCATAACTAACAAGAGGTATTCCTTTTCAGTGAGCATGTCATCCACAAAAACTTCTTCCATAGGACGCTTCCCTTTGTCAACTGTACGGGAGGACGGACCCGCATCTAGAGCTGCATCAAGCTCTAAAATCACCTCATCAGTTTCTACAGCAACTCCTGTTGCCGAAGACGTAGAAACTGGAGCTTGAACAGACACATTTTCTTGAATAGAAGCAACAACAACTGGTTCAGCAAGTAATCACTGGTTCTTCAATGGGTTCGGTTTCTGGAGGAGTAACCGGTGGTTGTTGAAGATCAACCTGAGGTTGAACAACCACGGGCTCGTGAACATCATCAACAACTGCTTGCATACCTCCAACAAAGATTTGATCAACACCACTTCTAATGTTTAACCAATTCGGATCATTTTTTGGATTGTAGTTTCCTTTAAGAATAGCACCACGCAAGGGAGTCGTAACAGGACGAGCATCAGTCTTTTGGACTCGTTAACCCTGGCACAATCAGTGAAAATACTAATAGGCATGGGTGCTTGAGCGTAGGCAGGTAGAGATGCGTCGAACGAAAGATTCGGTAACAAGTGTCTAATAATAAGGGAAAGAAAGCGAGGATACAAAATCATCAATCGCTTATCATTTGCCTTCAGACCAATCTGATGTTTGTAAGCTTGGAGAATCATCAGTGAGAAATTGTACCGCTGATTGTAAGTTAATCCAATCATTGCAGAAAGAAGATCATGAACCATCGTATCGTTCCCGATTTTCGTGCAGACAGACACTGCATTAACACATGAAAGAAGTATCTCCACTGCCCAATAATCAATCCCACATTCACGGATTTGCCGCACATAGCACGTGTTTCCATGATCTAAGTCACCAAAACGCAAAGCCGCACGAATAACTTCCTCCGTGATAAGAATAGGACTTCCATGAATAGTAGCTTCGATAGAATCATCAACAACAATCTGAGACGACACCAAAAATCCTCAATATACGCTTGCACTTGGTGAATATTTTCTGAAATCGCGAAACCAATTCTTGAATTTTGAAGAAAACGTATGATATCAGAATATTCGGCTCCACCACGAACGTTTTCGTTTAGTAATGCAATCTGATTGTGATTACGATCAAACTCGCGGACAGGGCGAGGTGGTTCTGCCATCTCTGTTGGAAAAACAAACCAAAAACCAGACACATGCATTAGATATTAATCGCAGAATAGATCTTTATCACATAGACTAAAGCAATTCTGAACTACAAAAGTTTGAACATACAGTCAAACGAATGTAAAATAAAACATGAACAGCCAAACCCGGAAACAGATGAATGAAACCACATGTAAAGGTCGGACAGATAAAAGTTTGAAACTTAGAACAGCTATAAAGTTTGGACCGTTGAAACTCGGACAGATAAACACAAAGGCCAAAACCTCGGAACAATTTTGTTAATCTAAAACTCGGAGCACTTTGATGGAGAAAACTCGGACAACATACTTAAATAAAGAACAACATCTCTATGTTTTTAAAAAAATCGGAACATCAATAACTGTAAAAACATGGAACAATTGGACTGCTGAACACTCACAACAGTTAACCACAAAGGTCAACCTCGGACTGATAAAGACTCAGAACACTGAACCGAAAAGTAAATAATAACAGGATTAAAGGTCGGAATAGTTTACAAAACTCGGAACTGATAAAAACTCAGAACAGTTTACAGGATTAAAGGTCGGACTGATAAAAACTCAGAACAGTTAAAGCACCGGATCGATGACGAACATCAAACATTGCACTTGATTCAAGACATGAAGAACAAAATATGAACAAGATAGAAAGATGTAGAAGATGAATCTCTTTATTAACGAATCAGTCATCACATATTACATACCAAAAGAGTATACATCATCTACAATCTGGTATAGATCACAAAGATCTAAACCCTAGCTTTCTCTCACTAACACATAGTCTCTCTCTAGGATGTGCACACCAGGAGGAACAAGAAGTTAGGAGAGGTACACAAAACTTCTTGATCGATCGATACTTGCCCTAATCCTATACAACACATATATATATAGACTAGGGACTAAAACCCAGACAAAATAATCTACACAAAAACCCTGACTTTTGCCTAAACACAAACCCCTGACAAAAGTCCTAGACATAAACTTGGACAAATTGTCCAAGGTTAAACCTTGGACTAAGTTTCAAGACATGTACACTAAAGACCCTAACAATTGGAAAGCATGCACTTATCACCCAAAGTGCACTAACAAACTCCCCCTTGATCAGTGCATGGTCTTCATGTGGTCTTGAATTCTTCATTATCGTTGACTTTAACTTGGACTTCTGCTTTGGTTGACCAGAACTGATAAGCGACAGTTACCCTGCAGGAACTGCACTTACAGACTCCCCCTTAACTATTGCTATCAGTTCTGTCTGACACTGATATCTTCAGTCACCGGATACTGCATTTACATCATATCCAAACCTTGTTCCGTTTCCTTGATCACCTACAAGATTACAGTCATATTAAGCACCTTGAGAATGCATATTATGATAACCGACACCATTTTAAGGAAACAACCAACGAACTTGTATAGTTACATAATAATAATCCACATCTATTATGTTTTAAAATTTAAGGTAACTATTAGCATGCTTGTTTGTTGAACTCTAAAAAATAATAGTTTATATAACAGAAAAAAGACCAATGTACTTGCAAAAATTACAGAAATAAGAACGCCTCAAAGTATATAACTTTAATCAAAATCCGCCATTTCCATTAAAGAATGAATTTTTAACATCAAAATACAATCTTAACTGATGCTAGATTATTGAATAAAAATAAAGGATGGTATCGACGAAGAAGTTTCAATGCTGGTGAGTTATTCAATAATGAAATTCATGTTCGGTGTTGATGTTTAAGTTTTAATGCGGATAAAGAGTTCACTACCTAGGTACAATTGTCACTAAAGAACAAATGTTCACTAGTAAAGATTTATGTCAGTTCCAAGTAGTGCGCACACCCTGTTCCAGTACAAGACAATATTTTGAAGACAGATACGATCACAAGAACTTGTACTATGTTTTCCTTGTAACTAAAGAGAATAGTTTTTCATGACTCATTATGTTCGTTCTTATTGCTTCTAAAACCGTAGAATTAACAATTTAGATTGATTTTAGTTGTACAACCAAATTGCATGTTGGTGGAGAGCCCCCTAAGTATTGTAATAATCTCTAATGGGATGTGTGCTTGTAGATATACTTTGACGCTTGAGGTGAAATGTTTTTATTATTGTGCTAATGATTAGTGTTCTTACTTTTCTCTACATGTTTAAGTGTATATTGATAAATGTGATTTCACATTTATTAGCAATCATGTTGTCCATGATGGTTCTTGAGTAAGCAAATTAGAAGACACATATGTACATGGTGATAAAAATCTAAATCATACAAAATGATATTGTAAATTATAAAATTCCTTTTTCTACCATACAAATTGTGATTTAGTGTATTGCTTGTAATTAATTTAATGAGCATGCTACAAGAATGCTTTGCAAGGAAATTTAAATCTAACTAATTAGAACTAGAACGGGCTAAGTTACCAAAATTAAGTGAGGACAAAATAGAGTAAATAAGATACAATCACAAAAACTTATACTTTGTTTTCCTGATAACTAAATAGAATAGTTTTTCATGACACAATATGTTCTTAGGAACAATGGTTCTTATTGGTTTTAAAACCTTAGAATTAACAGTTTAGATTGATTCTAGTTGTACAACCAACTTGCATGTTGGTGTAGTTCTGTAAGTAAATCAGAAAGAAAGCACTCATATACTTGCAAAAGTTAATGGTAACAAATCCGTACAAAATTAGATTATAAAGTAAGAAATTCCTTTTTCTATGATACAAATTGTTATTTAGTGTATGGTATCTAGATAATTTACCGACCATGGCACAAAACAATGTGTTGCAAGGCAATTTATATCTATCTAATTGGAAATGAAACGCGCTAAGTTACATAAAGTGAGGACAAAATAGAGTAAATAAGAATGCCTCACTAAATAGAACTAACTCAAAATCCGCCATTTTCATTATGAAATTTTCCACAATAAAATACAAATTTTATTGATGCTAGATTATCGAATAATATATGGGTTGAATTTGAATATAAGAAACTTTTTTCTCAAAACATTTTAATATAACTATTTCTTTTTTCTTTATTAATGATATAGGATATAGAGAGAATGAGGAAAGTGTTGACCATTGTTTGTGTAAAGTTGTCACTCCTATACTTTGTCAGGTGTATTTCAATTTAACTTCTATATGTGCTTTTTGAATATTATATTTCGCATATGCATTAATGTATATGTTTTCCCCAAACCAAAAAAAAAAAAAAAAAACACAAAAAAACGATATAAGTTTTTCTTCAAAATTTGTTAGTTGTTACTTTTTTTTCTGTTCAATACCTCACATTTTGTAAAAAGAAAGCATAATAACAAGAGTTTTATTTTAATTATTGTAAAAAAAAAAACACAAAAAAACGATATAAGTTTTTCTCATATTTTAATTATATAACTAAATGTGATATGTATAAATAAGTTATATAATCTTTGAACCAAGAGTTTTATTTTTTTCTAAATCAGCAATTAGGAACTAGTTGAATAAATAAAGCATAATAACACCTTTATAGGTATAAAGCATAATAACACCTTTATAGGTAAAGGTAAGGACATAATAGAAGCACATTTTTTTATAATTTACTAGAACTATTGATATGCTTGATTGTTGATCTATAACAGAAGCTAAAATTCCGAAAAATGTTCTTCTAAACATTGCTGGAAAAGACAAATTTAAAACCTAATAAGGTAAATTAGCTAGTTTATTCACACTACAAAAAGTACTTCATTCAATGGAAATGATATAGAATTTGATTGTTTATCAATACTAGTTATTTTATGAAATGGACTAAAACAATGAGTCGACATTTACTAATAACATTGTAAAGCAACAAACAATACTAATACACATAGTTTTCAATACTAAATCCTTTTTATTGGAATTTGAAAGATGTAACATACGGAATTGGATGGTTTAAAATAGATTGAATAGCGAACCCGCCTTATAGAACTTCTCTGCCAAGCTCCGACAACGAATTTTGAGAATAAAGAAAGGATTGAACTTAAATTTGAGAACTATGATAGTTTAATAAATTTATTTGAGATTATATAGGACTTAGAGAGAGAAATCAATTTGGAGAGAGAAAAAAATACATTTAATTTTAGAGAGAGAAAAGATATCTAATATTTTGAGAGAGAAAAAGTATATAATAATTTAAAGAGAGAAAACAGAACAATGTAACTCTTGTTTTAAATTTAGCAATCTCTTATTTATCATGTGTTATTTATTTTTATTTTGAATATTAAATATGTAATATATATACACACATGGTACACACTAATAATCAACTCACTTTTTTTTTCTCTCTTTTGTCCCTAACTTTGGTAATGATATGTTTAGCCCTTAACTTTAATATTGTTTTCCTTTCTTATTTTTTATTATTTACTCTAATTTTTTCTTTTTCTAGCCTCTCACATTAATAAGTTTTTTTAATTTTCATTATATCCTTAAATATAATTTTCTTTCTTTATCTTTCAACTTTGGTTAATATAATTTTAATATTTATACGTGGTACGCTCCTAGTTAAAATTGAAAAGGCAGCTTTTATTCTTTTATTCTTTTAGTCGACTTTCTGGTTACAGTAGATTTTTTAAGAATAAGAAAGGATTGAATTTGGATATGAAAATATGATAGTTTAATATAATTATTTATTATGGAAATAATAGATAAAAATTGACAAAAACAAATATAGAATTTAGAGAGAGAAAATGCGTATTTAATTTTAAAAAGAAAAAGACATATAATGTTTAGAGAGAGAAAAAATATATACGATTTAAAGAGATATATAAAAGTGTAACAGTTGCCTTAAATTTAGCGTTCTCTTATTTATCATGTGTACATTATTTTATTTTTATTTTATACATCGACTCTTTTTTGAAGGAATAAACTACTTAATAGTAACCAAGTTTTTTCAAAAGTTCAAGTTCTTTTATACATCGACTTTTTTTAAGGAACAAATTACTTAATTGTAACCAAGTTTTTTCAAAAGTTCAAGCACCGTCACTCAAAGTTTTTTTATTACTCTAAATTCACTTAACTTTACTATTTTTTATAAATGTTTGTTTGTTTCTATATTAAGTAAAATACTAATGAAATATATATAAATCTCGGTTAATAATATGTGAAAATATTTTTTTCAACTTGAAGTAGGAGATAATAGCAAAAAAGAAAAGGATTCTCTCAAAAAACTTTAATAGCAAAGGGGCATAAATAGATACAAGACCCAACCAGAAAATCCTAGCCAAGGTCGAGAAACAAGAAACTACATCCATATAAAATCGGATTTTTAAGCCACTCAAACCAACTAGTGTCAACCTTATGGTTCCTATCCATGAACCACCAAAAAAAAAAAAAAAAAGAAACTAACAATAAAATAAAAATGCAATCTTTGTTGTTCTGCGTTCTCCAAAAAACCAACCTAAGTCACCTATAAAATTTTCCTTCAATACAACGAGTCCACAAAATTTGAAAAATGCCCTTATCAAACAGAAGAGGGGAGAGCATATCCAACCACCTAGAAATCAATCTCCAAGTATTCACTACATTAGCACAATCTGTTAAAAATATGATCCAAAGTCTCCACATGATTAGAAAAACGAAGCCATGAAAAGATGGAATATCCAAAATGTTGTTGCTCAAATTAACTTTTGTAGGTAATCACTCCACTAGGATCCGCCAAACATAATGTATAACTCCTCTAGGAACAAATCTATACAGACCTAGACCTATGGAATAATCCCCCACTAGAAGAATCGGGTCAATAAACTGGTGTGTGCCTCTGAGCGTGAACTCATCTTAAAAATCAAGGCACCAAACCCATTAATTTGTGGCCGATTCTATACCACCTTCCAAAGTCCTATACCAGTTCCATTTCCATCCAAACAATTTAATCCCTTTGATCATAAATAAAACAATCATTATAACGATTGAGATGAATAATCCATGGAATCTCTTAACTTCTTGAAGATCTCCGGCCCATGTGTTACGCTAGAATAAGGTCCATGCCATGTCGCCTACTTTTCCCCTATAGATGTAAAAGGTAAAATACATTTATCATTAACCAGAGAATAAGATTTAACAATATGATTCTAGATTTAAGTGGCGGATCCACATGGAAATCACTCATCACTGTAGCCAATTGAACCTTAGTATAATTATATACACATTGGTATACCAAAAATGACAAAAAAAAATAATTAAATAAATAAAGCATTTCTAAGCTGGTGGACACTATGAATGCGCATGGACGGAACCAGGGGCCAAGAGGGTTCTTTGACCACAACCACAGGAATCCATTGGATGACCCACTTAAATAAGTTATGTAGCGGGTAGAGAAAATAGCCTTTGGATGACCCACATAAATAAGTTATAGTTCTGCCACTAGAGTGTGTACAAAATTTATATTTGTTTCAGTGAACCAACATATCCGAGTATAAACCAATAATTTGAATAGACAGTCAAACCACTACAAAACCTGATCGTGATCTGCAAACAATTACGATGAGCTAAGCAAGAGAATTTATACCACAATTCAATTATAAGATCTAATGCGTATTTGCCAATTGCATGATATAGTCTAGAAAGTGAGTAAAACATCAGGTAATCCGTCGATGAAGTAATGCCGTGTTGAATCTACAACAGTTATTATTGATCGATATTTCTTCAGAATACCATAATTTACCAAAATAAACACGTATCCTTGTGCCTCGTTTGTAAATATCAGTCTTTACAACCAAAAATTACCAAGCATTTATTGCAAGAAATCAGAAAAATAATAACAAGGTAAGATAAAGAACCTGGATTCATAGTACTCATAAAACTAAGACAAATTACTTAGATTTTTGAATCATTTAGAACAATTTTTACCAGTTTTCTTCTTAGCTTAACAGCTCAATATAGCACAATTGTAGACAAAGTTATTACAACTTTTCCGTCGCCACTGCAGTGGCCCTACATTAGGGACATGTGGATTTATCTCTATATATCTATCCCTGGTAACTCTAGGGCCACAAATATGATGACAACATGATCCCCACGTCCTCTAAATGTGATACCCCAATTCTCCATATTGTGTGCTATTTCAGGCAACCTTCCAATAACCGCCCATTCTTTATTCTTCTTGCTGTATATGATCTTCAGTTCCTTTGATGCACAACCAGCACCATATAATTCGTTGCATGCCAGAGCAAGCAGAGGCGGAGCCATTGTAAGCCCGCCATCACCAGGAGACATGTTGGGAATTTAAGTCCACTTTTGGGCATCCACATCATACTCTTCTCCACACGTCAATGCATTTGTATCATGACTGCCAATCCCTCCTATTACATAAAACTTACCATCCATAAACACTCCAGAACTCAATTTCCATGGCTTAATCAGACTAGGAAGAGTCTTCCAAGTCCCTATCTCACTTTGGTAACTCTCTACCGCATGCATGACCTTTCCACTTTGATCCATGCCACCTGCAAAGATTGCAATATTCTTAAAACTGGCTGACATAAGCATCCATCTGGGTTCATTCATTGACAGCCCTTGTGACCATGAATTTGTTGGTAAACTGTACTTGTAGATACCCGGACCTAATAGTAGTAGGTCGATGCCAACTTCCATGTACTCTTTACCACAGGGCCGGACCGATAGGCTTAGCATTTTAGGCGAAGGCCTAGGGCCCCAAAAAATAGGGGCCTCCAATTTTTTTTTCATATGTTACATGCGTATTTGTATTTGGCCCAAATGAACAAACACATAATAACCCAAACAAATAAAATATCTACACCCAAAGGATTATTGGCCAAATCCTTTTTTCTGGAATCCACAAGTTACTAGGTCCGTTTTTCTTGAACACAATTATGCATCCTCTGCCGATGGTGCAGTTGGGGGAGAAACCATGGGTAATAATCGATTGTTGCCGATGGTGCGATTTGCGATTGATCACTAACAATAAATAAAATTTGTGATTTGATGTTTGCGATTTTACGACTTGATATTGTGTTTTGCTATTGCCGTTTGATATTATTTTAGGTCCAATTCTCACATGGGCCCGGCTTTGTACTTTGCTTAAGGCCTTCAAAAACATTGGACCGGCCCTACTTTACCTGAGAGCTTGAAGTCTATATCAGGATTCATCATGGGTAGATTCACCCATTTCTTGCTTATGGGATCAAAAGCTTCCCACTCCAATTGGTGACAAGAAAAGTAGATCCAATGTTCAAGTAGATAAATGCTTCTTAGTCTATAGAGTTCACCACTCCTAATGAGCTTATGAAAACTTCAGTTTAGTAATGCTATACAAACATAGTTGTACCAAGGCAAACCAATGAGACTTCTAATAGAGAGGTCCCAACCAATGCCATGGAACAAAGAGTTCAAGTTAAAATCCTGATTGATGGTTTTCTAAAGGTGGAGCTGGGATTATAGATTTATGGGAACAAGTGCTAGATTATTATATCCATGCATGCTTTCCGGCATCATCTAGAACTGGTGGGGCAACGGGAAGATCCTCATATGCTAATTGGATTTGGATTTCTTCACCATCATCCTGTTGCATAGATTTCTTGATGATTTTTCTATCTTGGTTAGTGTCTTCATCTTCCTTGTTTTCCAGTGGACGCTTTCCTTTTCGAGCTAGATTCTACATGCTCAATATTATTATGGTCCTTGGTTTTGTTAGCATTATAAACTTAATAAGTTATGATTATGTATAATATTCGAATTCTATGGATGATTTATACTTAATATGTGTAACGAAGTGTAATAAGTGAACGGTTATGTGGCAAGGGTTGACACCGTTTTAAACAGTTGGTTTCCCTCCAAATTTCAACCACCACCAACCAACCCTATATATATACATTGCCGGCAGTTATGTCTAGCACCAAGATTCAATTTCATTCGATCTTGAATTCCAATAACATTCCTGTATATCTCTTTGATAATCATGGATTCTAAATCCCCAAGTATTTCCGCTGCAAGTGCAAATTCTATTTCAACAAGTGGTATCAGAGCCACGAGCCACAGCCACGAGCCACTACTGGAAGACAAGAGATTCCTTCAATGACTTCTACAACCCTGCCATGTTTGCACTGTTCATTCATCTGAGAAGAAAGATAGACGTAGATTTCAAAGGAAGTGTTAGTACTGCGATCAGTTAGGACTTCAGATTGCAGAGTGTAAGAGGAAGGAAGAAGATGAAGCCTCTCAACTCATTCGTTTAGCAATAAACACGGGATCACAATTACAGAAGGGGGTTGATGACAATGATCAATATGATCGGTGTTCAGAGTTCATGGTGGTTGGTACAGACGGAAGTTACTGGTCGAATATCTGGTATGATAGTAAATCATTTAAACCACACTATTCTGGAAACATAAACATGTTTAAACGAATCAAAAAACTGTATGAATTTGAAACAAACACTAGGGAATGTAATTTTTATTTCATTCAAGGAATTGGTGTTGTTGAAATGATTTCCGGATCAGAAAAACTAAGAATTCAGAGTGTATTTTATACACCAGACATTGATCGGAACGTCCTGAGTTTTGATCAATTAATAACACAAGGTTATACGGTGAAATTTATGGGTGAGAAATGTAAAATATATCCAACTTTTAGTATTCCTACAATCGATAAAAGAAATGATATCACATGTTACTCACGAGAAGATGATGTTGGTAACAAAGAAAAAGAAGAGATGCTCAGATCTGAAACTGAAAATGAGAAATTCAAGAATGATTACTTGAATTCATATTTCGAAAATTTAAACATATCATCGGAGGAACCTGACTGGAACGTAATCATATTGCAAGCAATGTCATTCAACGAATTTCAAGACTGCAAAGCCCTTATGGATATGTAGGAAAGTATAAGTTTTTCATAGATAAGAAGTTCAAAGATATGGTCGATTGGTTCTTAAAGGTTAACTGGAAATCAACTCAAGACCATTACCTGCCTATGCCGAGAATAGCAGGAAAGTCAGCCTGTTGGACCTGTACTTAGCGGTCAAAAGAGAGGGTGGTCATCGACTTGTGACAGACAATCATATGTGGGCGGTGATAGCAAAAGATATGGGTCTTGATTATAATGATGCAGAACTAATGAGGCTCATGTACGCCATGTATTTAGACGTACTTGTTGATTACTACAAGATCAAGTGCACTCAAGAAGCTGCAGCCGAAAAGAAAGTCTGTGAAGATGTCGGTGAATAGAGAAGAACCAGAAGCATGGAGATGGAAGCCGGAACAGGTGAACAGCCTGCTGCTGAACAGGAAGGAGCAACAGACGAACATTTCGCATTCTTTGCTGGGAACGATTGGTATGGGTTAAAGAGATTAAAGCAAAGGAAGAGGTTTGATTTTCGGAGGGCTGAAAAAGCAGTAAACGAAGCGAACCATAGTGTGCTGAAACACTCACGAAAAGGAATTAAGTTTATGGGGAGTGATTGTTAGCATTATAAACTTAATAAGTTATGATTATGTATAATATTCGAATTCTATGTATGATTTATACTTAATATGTGTAACGAAGTGTAATAAGTGAACGGTTATGTGGCAAGGGTTGACAGCGTTTTAAACGGTTGGTTTCCCTCCAAATTTCAACCGCCACCAACCAACCCTATATATATACATTGCCGGCAGTTATGTCCAGCACCAAGATTCAATTTCACTCGATCTTGAATTCCAATAACATTCCTGTATATCTCTTTGACAATCATGGATTCTAAATCCACAAGTATTTCCGCTGCAAGTGCAAATTTATTTCAACAGGTTTCACATTTCTTGGAAATAGTAAAATGTGGATCCACCAGCTAGTTTTCTTGATTCATACCCATAAGAAGATAACTCAAAGAACAAATTAAAATCTTATATACCTCATTTTCCTTGATCACCTCTACAACAATGCCGTCGTATAAAGCTCCATCAACATACATTTATTAAACAAACGTAGTACGAGAACCTACAACATTTTAAGAAAAAGGTTAACGTAAATTGTATAATTACATGCATAAAGATAACACAACAATAATCTACACATATATTGTTTTATCATTTATAGTAACTATTAGTGTCTGATTGTTGATCTTTACAAAATCATATTTCATATAATAGAAGCGATGTTCAAAAACTCCAATGTACTTGCAAAAGTTATATGAAAAACAGAATTCGAAAATGTAGGTCCCTTTTCGCGGAGGATTACGAACCTAAACCTTGTTATACTAACCCACTAGCAAGTGCGGAATCCAAGCTAGTAGGCAAACCGAGATGAAGCAAGTATAGAAATAAACACACAAGAGTTCACCGATTAACACCACTGTATTAATACGTATGAAGGTTCCGGTTACATGCACAATGTTTACAAACAGTTTGCAAACTCTCAAAGTGTGTGTGTGTGTGAGTTTCGGACAGAATGCTCTCAACTCTCTAACCTTCTGTCTGTGTGCATCTATCTTTCACACTACACTGCATGGGTATATATATACCCAGCCCATGATGTCTGGTCGAAGGATCCGATAGATGGTCCGAAGGATCATCTATCGAGCACATTTCATTCGAAGGATGAGCAGGGACCTCGAAGGATGATCCTTCGAGGTCTACCATTCGAAGCATACCTTTCGAGCACCTCGAAGGATCAACAGTATCCTTCGAGGCTATCCTTCGATACAGACAAGCATACTAAACATATTCCAACTGTTGGCCAATTCAATCCGGAGGATGGTTGACTTGGTCAACTTTTTCAAGTTTGTGAAGTGGGGTCGGGTATTTGCGGAGTTGATCTGAATCGCGCTCCTAATATCAAGTATGGGTTTTGGGAGCGCGCGGAATGATTCGGAACGATGAAAACAGAAGATGATGAAAACTTGATGTTTGAAAATTGTGGGGTAGTCACGGTTACCGATGCAATGACAAAAATGGTAACGCGACTATTATGGGCCAAAAACAACACGATATGTTCGCTTCCGCGCATCAGTATTTATGATTGTTACCGGTTATTCGGAAATGTTCGAAAGGATTTTGTTTATTGTCATATTCTCGCATTTGAAGACGAACGTATGAACCTGGAACGTCTATACCGGTCCTAACGAGTTCACAAAGTCTTTGGTCTTTGGGGGGATACAAGTCAGATCCTACGGGGTACCAGGGGACGTTCTTATTCAACTAGTTTATGCAAAGAAGAAAGTCATGTTCGTGAATTTTCGGAACCGAGAACATTCAATGAAGATTGATGACAATTCCGCTCAGTGGAGGGAATTGGTGAACATTTGACGACAGTTTCTTTGAAGTGGAAAGAATCTGTTAAGGTTTAGAGATTTTACCAAAGAAATGGGGGGATAAAAATTTTCAAATGTTGAATTTCTTCGGTAAATTTCTAAACGCAATCACAGGTGGTAGAGTTTGTGATTTTCTGGTGATACAAACGGTTCAGCGTGGAATGTTTTGCACAGACGCTTGAAGATCAAGACTTGATGCAGTTGTAAAAGAATGGAACCCTTATCAAATGCCGGTTGGAGTATTGGAAGATCAGCGGAAGATCGGTCAATTGAGCCTTTTGAGGAAATTGCACAACACTCAACACGGATGCGCGTACTCTGAGGGGGAAATCTTATACAATGAGCATCAAGATACTACTTACCTGGATCATCGGTCAAGGGGGAATTTGTCAACACAGAGAAGATGAATACTTGACTGAAGATTGATTGCAGTTGCATTTTCAGCATTCGACAGCAACGGACAAGGGGGAATTTGTTGATGCAGATTTTGTGTCCGATGCTTGTCGAATAGATTAGTTATTATTTTACGCTGAATTTGTAATAGTTAGTGAAACGGTCTATCGAACGTGTATAGACCCGCTCGTTTGAAGTGGTCAAACGAGAGGGTTATTCGGTTGACCGTGTGTGTTTGCTAGACAGTTTATGGTTGTTTAATGTTGGTGTCGAAGGATAAGGCATCGAAGGATTGTGTATCCTTCGATGAGCTCGAAAGATATCCATCGAAGGTTGAAGATGGACCTCGAAGGATATGGCATCCTTCGAGGTATGTGTGTATCTTTCGAAAGCTGGATGGTCGACAGATGATCTATCGACCAGTCAGTTTAATCCTTCGACCGTGCAACCTGTGTTTGGTATAAATACCAACACCTTGTCATTTGCAACACAAGAGTGAGAGCACAAGTGTGTGCAAGAGAGTGAGTGGAGGTTTGAGTCCTCACCGGGAGAAATCACCACTTGATTTCTCCCTGGATGTATACTTCTTTGGTATTAGTTCGGTTTCCATGTAATCGGGCCGACTTGTAATGTTTACTACCGGATTAATACAAAGTTTGTTATGTTTATCCTCTCTATCTTCTTCCATCTATGAACATTATCATGAAAATCACGGATTGGATCCCGAAACACGGACCTACAGAAAAAGCACATACTAATGCTTTCAATTATTTAATTTCCTTTCTCTACAATACACAAGCTGATTGAGTTGATTGATTGTTCTTAATTTAACGAGAATAGACCAAAACAGTGTGTTGAAACTTGCAAGATCATGTATGTAAGGAAACAAACAAGAGATTTATGTATATTTATTAACGAATCAGTCATCACAGATTACATACCAAAAGAGTATACATCATCTACAAGCTGGTTTATCTAAACCTAGCTTTCTCTCACTAACACATAGTCTCCCTCTCTCTCTAGAATTCACACACTGGTGGAGAATGGCTGGGATTTGTGAAAGAAGCACCAAGCTCTAAAGGGTTGCCTTAATCTACCCTATACAACCCATATATATAGACTAGGGACTAAACCCGGACAAAACATATTGTCCGGGATACAAAACAGATAATTCAAACATCAATAATAATCAACATATTCCGAGTTTAACATCATAAACTCGGAACTGATAAAGCTTCCGAATTTGTGACTTGGCTTCGACTTTGTTGATCGTAGAATAGAACTGATAAAGCACAGTTACCCGGCAGGAACTGCACTTACAGACACCCTCTTAACTGTTGCTGTGAGTTCTTTCTTCTATCTGACATTGATATCTTCAGTAATCGGATACTACACTTACAGACTCCCCCTTGAGTGATGATATCATGCATGCTTTCAACTTTAGCTGAGACTTGATCTTTTTGGTAGAGCACAGCGATCTTTAACTCTTCTTATAAAAGACTTGTTGACGATCACTTAAGGCCGCTTTGAGAAACCCAAAGAATCCAACATCAAACATTGTTGATCCTCCCCCTCAAATACTCCTGAATCAAGTTAACGCGAACCGACCTACAACCACATGTAAGAATATCGCTTGATACATTAATCTTCAAACCTAACCAATAGCAGAAAGAAACATTGGATTTCCAATGCCCAGCCTTGAACACTTCAAATTTCGCAAAGACATGAAGCTCGGTTCGATAAGTTAATAACAAACTGAACTTTGTAAAAGTACATCCACCATCTTGATCAAAAGTCTTCAACCCTTCATGTATGATCTCATCTCGTCATGAATCATGATGAATCAACCTCCTATCTTCACGAATCCGCTGAATCCCCGATGGCTTTCATCTCCGATCTTCCCCTCAAATTAAGAAGCACCACATTATTTCGAGAACCGACTAGCAACCGTCTTGGAAGAGGGACTAAGAAACCAGTCTTCTCTACTCTAAACAGCTACTAATAAGGATGAATCTTTAACTAGTCGTCAAACGAGAATCCAACTTCATCATGTCAATACTTGATTAACAACACAAACATACGTGGCAAAACTCCATCATACACGAGCCTTTTTACGCTCAAGCTTTAGATTTACGAAGAAAATAGGAAATTTTTACTCCCCATTTTTCTTTATAAATAATACTAAAGTCCAAGCAAGTCTTATTCTCTTCACCTCCTCACTTGATCCGGACAACATAAGTACCATAAAACTTCTCGATAATCCAAAACCGACTTCAAGTTTCCAAACTACTAATTCTGACTCTTAGTTATCTGGTACCCCAGGTTGTTGGTACATTAATGTCTATCGCCTCCGTCATCTCAGTTCATAGCAGAAACAGAAGAACTTTAGTGTTTACAATGTAATATCTTGTTACTAAAGGCAAGGTGGCATTATTGTAAATAAGGAAAGATTCCTTATCACCTTTGGCCTATAAATAGAACCTTTAGGGTTCTCATTTAGGACTTTTTGCCATTTTGATCTTTGGAGCTTAGAGGTTAGAGAGAGAAGCTAGAGAGAGAAAGTAAGAGAGAGAAAGGCAAAAGGTGATTCACGGTTCTTGTATCTTTTCAGATCTATCAAAGAATCACGTTAATAGTACGTCTCGTGTGTTTCGGTTATTCACGTTCACGGTTTCCGCACGTCGAACGTGTCATACGCAATCGTTTCGGAGTCAAACCGGTCCTAACAAGTGGTATCAGAGCAGGAGCTCGATTGCACAGATCAAACGCACGAATACGCACAGAAATCCTTCAGATTCAGAGTCGAATTTACTCAGATTTGTCAAATTTCTTCATACTTTCTTGTTCTTCACGTTTTTATCTGAAAATCGCAAAATTAACAGTGTTTTTACGGTTGAAATTGGATGAAATTTTGATATGATGTGCGCATATATCTGATTTATGATCCTACAAATTTTCAGGTCAAAATTCCAAGCCGTTTGGGAGAAATCGTTGATTTTGTGTTCGTTTTTGCTGAAAATGTTCGTGAAATTGTTCATCAGGTGATTCGAGGTAATTCAAAGAAAAAGCATCATGGCTGAAGAATTTTATAACACGTTTTTCAACGCATTCACATCTGAATCATCCGAAGTTACAACTGTTACACCAAAAACCATCACAAAGGCAATCAATGAGAACATCAAGCATGATAATTTCTACGGAACGCATTCTAAACCACCAACGCTTGAAAGCATTGAAGATTACACTTGGTGGAAAGAAAGATTCATTAATTGGGCAAAAGCGTATGCGCATGAAAGTTGGTTTTGTCTAGAATACGGATACGAAAAGCCAAAAGATGATAAAGGTGAAGATCTACAGTTCAAAAAATTCTCCAGAGACGACAGAGCAGAATTTGCCGCTGAACAAAGGATGATCGCATTGATACAGTCAGCAATTAGAAACGATATATTTGCATTATTAAATCATAGCGGGACATCCAAATCGGTTTGGGAAGCTCTACGTATTAAAGCTGAGGGTGGCAAACAAATTAAAAAGAACAAAATCGCGCTAATTAAAAAAGAATTTGATCTTTTTGATAGTTTAAAAGGAGAATCGGTGAGACAAATGATAGAAAGATTTTGTCACCTAAAAATCGAACTCGAAAGATTTGAAATTGCTAAAACAAGAGAAGAAATCATCGATAAAGTGATTGAAGCGTTACCACGAGTTGATCAGTGGCAAACGTTTGTGTTTATTTTGAAAAATGATGATTCATATGATACAATTTCTCTTGATGCATTGTTTGAAAAGATTGAGAGTCATGATCTAGAGCTGCAGAAACAAAGCAAGATGACAGAGTCTTCACGTCAACAGAATGTCGGCTTGTATTACAAAAGTAGTGTACTTTCATAGAAGGGCGTTGGTTCACCAAAGACAGCATTCATTGGTGAAAAGATGAATGAATCTCAAACAACGTCAACAAGTCATCAGTCTGGATATCATTCATCTTCAAAAACAAATTCTGAAGACACAGATGAAATTTTGTGCAACATTGCTCTTAAACTGAAGAATTCTCCAGCAATGAGTATCAATGCAGCGAAGCAGCAAATGAGCTTTCTTGCATCTGTCCTGGAATCATATGAAGGTCTGGTAGCTGGAAAAATCGGTAATTCTGAACTGACGAAAGAAGACTACGACCAGATTGATCCAGAGGAGATGGAGCTTATTGATATTCGTTGGTGTTTAGCAAGCTGCATTAGGAGAGCTCAAAGATACATGGAAATTACTGGGAAACAATCTCTTGGTGGTCCGTCAACAAAGCTCGGTTTTGACAAGTCAAAAGTGACCTGCTTCAAATGCAAGCAAAAAGGTCATTTCAAAAGAGAGTGTAGGAATGCAGAAGTTGCTGAAAGAAATGAACGTCCTTTCAATGATGATTATTATCAAAAGGCGATCTACCATCGAAGAAGAGAAGAGCCAAAGTTGATTGAAGATAAACCAAAAACAACTTCAAGAGCTTGTCCTGTCATATATCCTGATGAAGGATATGATTGGTCTCAAATTTGTCCAGAAGAAGATCGAAATGAAATTGTTCGCAAAACAGCTCATGGGAAAGCTACGACAGCACCAAGAAAGTTTGCGAATGTTGCTGAAATTAAAGAAGAAAAAGAACCTGCTAAAAACCATGAAGAAAAGATTGAGAACAAAGAGAAAACTCGAGAAGAGATCTTGAGTGAGAAAACACATAAAGAAAGAGATGTGGTTTACAGAAGAATGGATGAGATGCAGGAAGAATATGAGAATGCTGTCAGCAACAAACGATGGGACAAGAAGAGAGAGTGTTATTACAACAGAGAAGGAGAACCAGTTGTTCCAAAGAAAGATATAATCTTTGATGATGTTCTTCTTGCTGTTCCGTTGAGAGCTGAATATTACAGAAGAGTGACGAAAGATGATGCATACGTTAAACAATACGAAAGAGATATCCGATATGCTATGCTGTCATGCTTGAGAAAAAGGGATGAAGAGAAAATGAAGAAGAATGTTGAAGAAATGGTGGTTAATCTGAAGAAAGTTGCTGAAGAGGTTGAAACAGAAGTTGTGAAAGTTGAAGCTGTGAAAGAAGTTGAAGAACAGCAAATTGAAGAAGAAGAAATGAAGGATGTCAAGTCAGATGCTGGTGATGTTGGTGAGGAAGTCAGTGTTGAACAAAAGCTAAATGATGCTGAGATAAAGCAGCCAGAGGCAGCTGAAAACACCGAGGTGCCTATCACTAAGGTAAATTCTGATTCTGAAATCTTAAAACCAGCTGAACAGTGCAAGAAATGCATGGAACCATGCAGAGCTTGTATTGAAAAAGATGAGCAATTTAGAACAAAAGAACTTGAATTCACAAAATTCGAAAACATTTTCAAAATTAAATGCAAAGAAATGTTAGAAAAAGAAAAGGTTTTTAAAGAAAATGATGAAAAACTTTCAGAAAAATGTAACAAATTAGAAAAAGAAAATAAAGTTTTGAAAGAAAACGTTTTGAAAATGACAAATGAATGTGAACAAAAAGAGATTGCTTGTCAAGAAATGAAAAAGGAATATGATTCAATGAAATTATCATATGAGATTATAAAAGAGTCATATGAAAAAGTGAAAGACGAAATGAAATATGCTCAATCTAGAATGAATTATATGTCTGAAACAACAAAAGAGCTAAAACGAATGTATGCTATAAAACAAGATGTTGTTAATTCATATATTGAGGATGTTGCTAAGCTAAAGCAACAGATTGTTGATTTAGAACAGGAAAACAACAAGTTAAAAAGTTACCATGTGTCGTCATATGTGCTTGAACGAATTTTCAATATAAAACCGGGTGATGGTGAGTCTGAGCACAACAAGAAAGGCATTGGCTCAGAGTTTCATCAAGTTCCTCCACCGGAAAAGTTTGCATTTTATGATGAGGAAAAGGTCGAAAAAGCTTTCAACATGGTAGACCAATTGCCAGACAACATTGACATAACCTATTCCAAATCTGATGATATTCATGATTCAGAGGTGGTAGGTAAAGTCGTTGAAAGCATCTTGAACGAAGAGTCGGTTCATACAGGTAAAACTGAATCACAGGATGAAGATGAAGGAAATCTTCATGATGGATATCTGAAGAACACAAAATCCGAGAAAAATTTGAATGATGATTCAAAAGGATTGGTTTATACCATGATTGGATCAGACAAATTATTCTTAGATGTTGTATTCCCGATTCAGAATGTGATTTCAGAAAAGATTGACAAAGTTTTCAAGATGGTTGAGATTGAAAAATCTGAAATTCCAAAATTTGCTGGTAAAGGTCACAAAACTTTTTATAACAAACCTGGTTACAAGAAGAAAAACATGAAGGCTGGGTTGGGTTATAAGAAGAAACAAAATTGGAATAAAAATAAAACTCTGAATTTTCAGGCAAAAATGAACTTCGTTCACGGAACAAGTTCAGAAGAAGAGAAAGAACTCAAATTTAGACAACAGTCAAATGAAGAGTTTCAGGCCCAGAAAAAGCAACAACAACAGGTCAAAGATGTTTCAAAGAGAACATGCTTTAAATGTGATCAAACAGGACATCTTGCTCGCAAATGTCCAAATCTGAAACCTGTTGGTGTTGAGACGAAAAAGAAGTCTGTTTATGTTCAAAAACAGAAATATGAAGTTGTGAATCAAAAGTCAACCAAGTTTGAATCAAAGCAAACTTGGAAGCCAAAATTGTCAAAGGCTGACTCACAACAAACTTGGAAACCAGTGACACCCGAACTTAGAACAACACAAAGTTGGAAAACAACTGTTGATGCAACAAAACCAAACCAATTTTGGAAACCAAAAGATGTTGTTCAGAGTCCAAATGTTCAAAAAGAGTCACATTTTTACAAACGTGGGACTCCAAAAGGTCAAACATGGAGTGTTAAGAAACATGTTGATTTGGTTAAAAATGAGAAACAAAAACAAATCTGGAAATCGAAAACAGAAACAGAAAGTTCAACTTATGAGGTGAAAAAGGCTGAGGAGTCAATTTCGATTGATTATGATGCAAATTTTCCACCACTTAAGGCTGAAAACTTTAAAATTCAGATTGCTAGAGTCAAGGTTACACCCAAGGCTGGTGAGGCTTGGGTGGATACAATGTTTGATAGAACAATTTGATCTGCCGGAGCTTCCTTTATCGCGAAGCATGAATCGGCATCCATCTTTAGTGAAAAGAAAATTATAGTGTCGTATTTGATAAAATTTGAATGAGCAGGTGTTTCTGAAGAAAACTGAATGTCAACCAAAGGAGAAACGAAGCAGCCTGGCACCGGAGGCTGCTGATCCCTGCAACGGTTAAACAGGGAGTTTGTTTGATTTCTGTACATAAATAAACAATATTTTCAAAAACTCTAAAAATTTAAAAATTTAAAAACCAAAAATATGTTTTCATTTTGTCAAAAATTTGAAAATCAAAATTATGTTTGTTTTTTAAATTTGTCAAAAATGCAAAAATTCAAAAATATGTTACTTGAATTTGCCGGAACTCCCAGGTTGGTAATTGAGGAGTAGGAATCGGCATCTTTCTTGAGAAATGTTTTATCAAGGACATTAAATTGTACTTGATTTAACTTTCGAATTAGTTGATGAAAGAACAAGGTGATGAATAAACCCCGTATCTGAATTAAACAAAACTTATTTTCCGGAAAAACCATTTTGATTAAAACAAACTTAAGTGTTTTGAAATCATAATGGGAAAATAGTTTGTTTTCAGGGGAAGTTCTGATTGAATACGCCGAAACCCTCACGGCTGAACAAACATGATTAATTTCACAAGATTGAAAAACGGTTTTCAAACTGTAAAAGATCAATGTGTTGTAAATCATGGGGGTACATTATGTTTTCTGTAAATCAGTGCATGAGTAGCAGAAAATGGATGGCGAGACAAAGCTATCAATATCAGGTTGTCAAATTTTCTTTAAATGGTTTTGAATTTTAGGGGGAGTAAGAGATATTATTGTCAGAAAATCCAAAAACATTAGAAAATTTGAAAAAGCCAAAAACATGATAAAATTCAAAAATTTGAGTTTTTGTTGATAAAAGAGGAAATGATAGTACATCAGTGGACTATCACAGCACGCTAAAGAAATGTAATGTCAAATGTGATAAATGGTCTCACTGATGATGTGACGATAGGTTTTCGTACATTTAGTAGATTTATTCGGGATATAAACCTAAAATTTCAAACTTGCGAAATTTGTGGGGAACACTACTTGGATATATAGGTAACCCCTGAAATCTCGTTTGAAAGGTCTCGTATTCTGATATACTAGGTGTTTATACTCTATGATGTCTGGGGTATTATTCCGGGACTTCTGCTGAACGGTAGTTCTGACCTAGTCCTTGGATAATGCTTTGCAGTAAATGCTTGAAACATAGCATTCTAGCCCTCAGTGATTAGACAATAAAATTGATAATCATCTGTTGAAGCTAAAAGATCCTCTAAAGGGGACACACCGCAAAGTCGAAATTGATATCTCTCTGCTGAACGGAAGTTCTGACCTGAGATCCCTCAATTCTCGCATTAAACCCCTAATTTATGTACAGACATCATTGTAGTACTCTTGTCTGTAAGACTGAATATTGAGATTCTGGATACGGGAGTATATTCAAGAGGTGGGACACATAAATCGAGCTAAGTTCCTAAAATATCTAAAACGTATCCTGAATAGATTGAAAATTGTGTGAAAATTTAAGAGGACAACTATATCGTCAATCGAGGTGAATTGTTTAGAACTTAAAATGATTAAAGCTTAACGGTGCTAGTGATTTGTTTCAAAAACTGATATGATCCTCTTACATGAACTCAAACAAAAATATTGTCTGTAAAAATGTTTGTACATATGTCTTTACTGTTTTATACTTTCAGAAAAATACAAAAAGATTTTGATTTCTGCTTTATTTTCGACAACCGATGTCTGAGTGCTAAGTTTCAAGATCTAAGTATGCTAATCATGTTTCTGGAAATAAATCAAGTTCATTAATTTGAAACTTGAAGTTTTTAAAATTTAAAATCAAAATTCAAAAACAGTTTGTGATATCTCCAAGGCCATTAATTTGGACTTAGATGATCAATCGTGAAAGATTTGGAAGCTCATATTGTTAAAATCTTAAAAGAGTCAGTTTTTCGATTTGGATTCTTATACACTGCCAAATCTTTGAAGTTTTTTTGATAGGGGGAGAGAGAGTCAAGATAATCCTGGATATATTCATATTATTATATCTTAAAATCAGGATCTTGATTTAGAAAGTTTACAGAGCCAGATTACGATTTCTGGACAATCTCAAAACACTGTCACTTATAAAAGTATGAGTGTTGCAGATGTTATTCCAGACTTCGATCCCGACAGCTGAGTCTGAGGAGGAATCTGAAGACGAGCTCAATGCTAACGGAAGCGTGTAAGGAGCCAGGTATCGTTTCTGGAAGAGCATGTAACTGGAAAAGCCAGGTGTCGATCCCAAAGCATGGAAGCTTGACGAAAGGGGGAGCCTGAAGAGTTCACCGAAAGGGGGAGCTGAAGCTGAAGACAGATCCACCGGGATTATATTCACGCTAAAGAGAAAGAAAGAAAAGAAAAGAAGCTACGAGTCTGAATGTTTGAGATTGACTACGGCAATATCCAAGGGGGAGTCTGTTGGTACATTAATGTCTATCGCCTCCGTCATCTCAGTTCATAGCAGAAACAGAAGAACTTTAGTGTTTACAATGTAATATCTTGTTACTAAAGGCAAGGTGGCATTATTGTAAATAAGGAAAGATTCCTTATCACCTTTGGCCTATAAATAGAACCTTTAGGGTTCTCATTTAGGACTTTTTGCCATTTTGATCTTTGGAGCTTAGAGGTTAGAGAGAGAAGCTAGAGAGAGAAAGTAAGAGAGAGAAAGGCAAAAGGTGATTCACGGTTCTTGTATCTTTTCAGATCTATCAAAGAATCACGTTAATAGTACGTCTCGTGTGTTTCGGTTATTCACGTTCACGGTTTCCGCACGTCGAACGTGTCATACGCAATCGTTTCGGAGTCAAACCGGTCCTAACACAGGTAACCCGGAATAATTAGAAAAACTCGGAACATGCACAACTCGAAACTTCCGAACAACACAAACATCTAAATTTAGCTAAAAATCCGGTACCCCAGGTAACCCGGAATTCTAGAAAATTTGGAACTCGTAAAACCCGAAAGTTCATGAAACCTCGAATCAGATCATCAGAACAATACTTAGAGTATAAAGAAATTTGGAACAAGCAAAGAAATCCGAAAAACCCATAAATTCGATTTTTTTATGTCCGAACTTGGCCTTATAATTCCGAATTTAGCATCAAAATACATAAACTCTGACTCTTGTCCCTAACATAACCTTGGACAAAAGTCCATGGATTAAACTTGGATAAGTGTCAATGACTTAAACTTGGACAATTCTCCATGACATAAACTTGGACAAAAGATCACATACTAAACTTGGACACCTAAACTTGGACGCCTAAACTCTTACCAAAAATTCGGACACCAAACAAGAAACTCTGAAGAAAAACTCTGAATACACCCTAATAAACTCTGAATACCTGTAAACTCTGAGAACTTTACTAAATTCCGAACAAGTGGAAAAGTGAAACTCTGATTAGAAGTAAGATAATAAACTCGGAACCTAATAAAGAAAAAAAATAAGTCGGACTCTCTTAAAAACTCTGACTACTAGCAAGTAAACCCTCAATGTAAACTCTGACCTCTTATAAAGAAAACCCTGACCACAAAGTCCTGACCTCTCAAAGAAGAATTTGCTTTAGGATATCTCACAAGTGTGACTTCACACTAGTTCATCAATAATCCTGAAGCAAAAACACTCAATGGAAAAACCCTGAAGGAAAGGAAAACACTAAAGGAAAACCCTGTCTTGATGTTGATAGACTAACTCGGACAGGTAAAACACTTACATAAATTCGGACATTGCCTTTTTTGGATCAAAACCGTAGAACTGCAACACGAAAAACCATCAGAGCCGACGAACAACTTCATTTTGTTCAAGTTTTATGAAGAAGCTTCACGTCTTAAAGATGTTTGCCGGAAACAATCATCAAATCAAGAGAAATGGTGATTCGGAAGGCGGTTAGACCATTCCGAATCGGTAACCATGCTCTGATACCACTGTTAAAGCACCGTATCGATGACGAACATCAACATTGCACTTGATTCAAGACATGAAGAACAATCATAAACACCAAAGATAGAAAGATGTAGAAGATGAATCTCTTTATTAACGAACCAGTCATCACAGATTACATACCAAAAGAGTATACATCATCTACAAGCTGGTTTAGATCACTAAGATCTAAACCTAGCTTTCTCTCACTAACACATAGTCTCCCTCTCTCTCTAGAATTCACACACTGATGGAGAATGGCTTGGATTTGTGAGAGAAGCACCAAGCTCTAAAGGGTTGCCCTAATCTACCCTATACAACCCATATATATAGACTAGGGACTAAACCCGGACAAAACGTATTGTCCGGGATACAAAACAGATAATTCAGATAACAATAATAATCAACATATTCCGAGTTTAACATCATAAACTCTGACTCTTGTCCCTAACATAACCTTGGACAAAAGTCCATGGATTAAACTTGGATAATTGTCCATGACTTAAACTTGGACAATTCTCCATGACATAAACTTGGACAAAAGATCACATACTAAACTTGGACACCTAAACTTGGACGCCTAAACTCTTACCAAAAATTCGGACTCCAAACAAGAAACTCTGAAGAAAAACTCTGAATACACCCTAATAAACTCTGAATACTTATAAACTCTGAGAACTTTACTAAATTCGGAACAAGTGGAAAAGTGAAACTCTGATTAGAAGTAAGATACTAAACTCGGAACCTAATAAAGAAAAAAAAATAAGTCGGACTCTCTTAAAAACTCTGACTACTAGCAAGTAAACCCTGAATGTAAACTCTGACCTCTTATAAAGAAAACCCTGACCACAAAGTCCTGACCTCTCAAAGAAGAATTTGCTTCAGGATATCTCACAAGTGTGACTTCACACTAGTTCATCAATAATCCTGAAGCAAAAACACTGAATGGAAAAACCCTGAAGGAAAGGAAAACACTGAAGGAAAACCCTGTCTTGATGTTGATAGACTAACTCGGAGAGGTAAAACACTTACATAAATTCGGACATTGCCTTTTTTGGATCAAAACCCTAGAACTGCAACAAGAAAAACCATCACAGCCGACGAACCACTTCATTTTCTTCAAGTTTTATGAAGAAGCTTCACGTCTTAAAGATGTTTGCCAGAAACAAACATCAAATCAAGAGCAATGGTGATTCGGAAGGCGGTTAGACCATTCCGAATCGGTAACCATGCTCTGATACCACTGTTAAAGCACCGTATCGATGACGAACATCAACATTGCACTTGATTCAAGACATGAAGAACAATCATAAACACCAAAGATAGAAAGATGTAGAAGATGAATCTCTTTATTAACGAACCAGTCATCACAGATTACATACCAAAAGAGTATACATCATCTACAAGCTGGTTTAGATCAATAAGATCTAAACCTAGCTTTCTCTCACTAGCACATAGTCTCCCTCTCTCTCTAGAATTCACACACTAATGGAGAATGGCTGGGATTTGTGAGAGAAGCACCAAGCTCTAATGGGTTGCCCTAATCTACCCTATACAACCCATATATATAGACTAGGGACTAAACCCGGACAAAACGTATTGTCCGGGATACAAAACAGATAATTCAGACAACAATAATAATCAACATATTCCGAGTTTAACATCATAAACTCAGAACTGATAAAGCTTCCGAATTCTTGACTTGGCTTCGACTTTGTTGACGGTAGACCAGAACTAATAAAGCACAGTTACCCGGCAGGAACTGCACTTACACTAATCCATTGTTTAAGTAAGTAATGAGGTGTTGATATTGCAACAGTTATTGTTGATGAATATTTCTTCAGATCATCATAAGTTACCTAAATAGACACATATCCTTATGCCTGGCTTGCAAAGAGAAGAACTATCAAAATAATAATCTTGGCTTCATTGGTTGTTTATGTAAATATCAGTTTCCACAACCAAAAATTAGCAAGCATATATTGCAACCAACAATTAACAAGGCAAGATTAAAATGATTGATTAAAAGTACTCATAAATAGGAGAACTCCCACAAGTTTCCCACAAATGATAATTCCCACAAGTTTCTGACAAGATAACAAACAAACAAAAAACAACCCTAGATTTTCTCACAATCATTCCACAAAATAGCCACATCAGTTCACTTAGTTTTTGAAAGATTAAGAAGATTTTTTGACCAGATTTCTTCTCAGCTTAACAGCCCTTTATAGCACAATTGTAGACAAAGTTATTACTACTTTTCCAGCCAATCCTCATCCACTGTGGTGGCCCTTCGCTAGGGACCCATGAATATATCTCTATATATCTATTTTGGGTATCTCTAGGACCACAAATGATGACGACACGATTCCCACATCCTCTAAATGCAATACCCCAACCATCCCTACTGTGTGCTATTTCAGGCAATCTTCCAATAGCAACCCATTCTTTGTTTTTCTTGCTATACATCTTCAGTTCCATTGCTGCACAACAGGGCCGGCCTGTAATGCTTATCAATCTAAGCTAAGGCCTAGGGCCACCCAAAAACAAAGGCCTCCAATTTTATTTCTTTTCATATATTAGACTTGTGTTTTTTTTGCCATTTAAACAACGATTCTAGGCCCAGTATTTAGAATTTTACACTAGGAGTCCGCACTGTCCATGCACGCAAAACATCAACCCTAGTTGGTGTCTTTTGAGTAAGCGATGTGAAATTGATTGCAGATTGAGCGAAATTAGGGCTGATATTAGGAAAAGTCACCGCTCTGGTTGGTTATTCGATGTCTCAAATCTCAATTCATTTATACCAATAATAAGGACCTGACTCTGTAGTTCGCTTAGGGCCTTCATAAACATTGGAACGGCTCTGCTGCACAATCAGCAGCATATAACTCATTGCTTGCCACTGCAAGCAGCGGTGGAGCCATTCGAGGTCCGCCACCACCAGGTGACATGTTGGGAATTTCAGTCCACTTTTAGGTATCCAGATCATACTCTTCTCAACATGTCAATGGATTTGAATCATTACTGCTAATCCCTCCTATTACATAAAACTTACCATCCATGAAGACCCCAGAACTCAATTTCCGCGGCTTAATCATACTAGGAAGTGTCTTCCAAGTCCCTGTCTCACTGTCGTAACTTTCTACCGCATCCATGATCTTTCCATTTCTATCCACACCACCTGCAAAGATTGCAATATTCTTAAAACTGGCCGACCCAAGCAACCATCTGGGTTCATTCATTGGCAGCCCTTGTGACCATGAATTTGTTAATAAACTGTACTTGTAGATACCCGGACCTAGCATATCATTTCCTATAACCAGTAGGTCTGTGCCAACTGCCATGGACTCTTTATCCGAGAACTGGAAGCCTAAGTCAGTATCCATCATGGGTAGATTCATCCATTTCTCATTGACAGGATCAAAAGCTTCCCACTTCAATGGGTCACAAGAAAAATAGACCCAATGTTCAATTACTTGATGAGTGCTTCTTAGCCTATAAAGTTCACCACTTCTAATGAGCTCACGAAAACTCCGGTTTTGTGACGCGATGCGAGCATAGTTGTATCTTGGCAGGGACATGAGACTTTTCATTGTGAGGTCACGACCGATGACATGGATCAACGAACTCATATCCAAACCTTGTTCCGTTTCCTTGATCACCTACAAGATTACAGTCATATTAAGCACCTAGAGAATGCATATTATGATAGCCGACACCATTTTAAGGAAACAACTAACGAACTTGTATAGTTACATAATAATAATCCACATCTATTCTGTTTTAAAATTTAAGGTAACTATGAGCGTGCTTGTTTGTTGAACTCTAAAAAATAATAGTTTATATAACAGAAAAAAGACCAATGTACTTGCAAAAATTACAGAAATAAGAACGCCTCAAAGTATATAACTTTAATCAAAATCCGCCATTTCCCTTAAAGAATGAATTTTTAACAACAAAATACAATCTTAACTGATGCTAGAGTATTGAATAAAAATAAAGGTTGGTCTCGACGAAGAAGTTTCAATGCTGGTGAGTTATTCAATAATGAAATTCATGTTCGGTGTTGATGTTTAAGTTTTAATGCGGATAAAGAGTTCACTACCTAGGTACAATTGTCACTGAAGAACAAATGTTCACTAGTAAAGATTTATATCAGTTCCAAGTAGTGCGCACACCATGTTCCAGTAAAAGACAAGATTTTGAAGACAGATACGATCACAAGAACTTGTACTATGTTTTCCTTGTAACTAAAGAGAATAGTTTTTCATGACTCATTATGTTCGTTCTTATTGCTTCTAAAACCGTAGAATTAGCAATTTAGATTGATTTTAGTTGTACAACCAAATTGCATGTTGGTGGAGAGCCCCCTAAGTATTGTAATAATCTCTAATGGGATGTGTGCTTGTAGTTATACTTTGACGCTTGAGGTGAAATGTTTTTATTATTGTGCTAATGATTAGTGTTCTTACTTTTCTCTACATGTTTAAGTGTATATTGATAAATGTGATTTCACATTTATTAGCAATCATGCTGTCCATGATAGTTCTTGAGTAAGTAAATCAGAAGACACATGTGTACATGGTGATAAAAATCTAAACCATACAAAATGATATTGTAAATTATAAAATTCCTTTTTCTACCATACAAATTGTGATTTAGCGTATTGCTTGTAATTAACTTAATGAGCATGCTACAAGAATGCTTTGCAAGGAAATTTAAATCTAACTAATTAGAACTAGAACGGGCTAAGTTACCAAAATTAAGTGAGGACAAAATAGAGTAAATAAGATACAATCACAAAAACTTATACTTTGTTTTCCTGATAACTAAATAGAATAGTTTTTCATGACACAATATGTTCTTAGGAACAATGGTTCTTATTGGTTTTAAAACCTTAGAATTAAGAGTTTAGATTGATTCTAGTTGAACCACCAACTTGCAAGTTGGTGTAGTTCTGTAAGTAAATCAGAAAGAAAGCACTCATATACTTGCAAAAGTTAATGGTAACAAATCCGTAGAAAATTAGATTATAAAGTAAGAAATTCCTTTTTCTATGATACAAATTGTTATTTAGTGTATGGTATCTAGATAATTTACCGACCATGGCACAAAACAATGTGTTGCAAGGCAATTTATATCTATCTAATTGGAAATGAAATGCGCTAAGTTACATAAAGTGAGGACAAAATAGAGTAAATAAGAATGCCTCACTAAATAGAACTAACTCAAACTCCGCCATTTTCATTATGAAATTTTCCACAATAAAATACAAATTTTATTGATACTAGATTATCGAATAATATATGGGCTGAATTTGAATATAAGAAACTTTTTTCTCAAAATATTTTAATATAACTATTTCTTTTTTCTTTATTAATGATATAGGATATAGAGAGAATGAGGAAAGTGTTGACCATTGTTTGTGTAAAGTTGTCACTCCTCTACTTTGTCAGGTGTATTTCAATTTAACTTCTATATGTGCTTTTTGAATATTATATTTGGCATATGCATTAATGTATATGTTTTCCCCAAACCAAAAAAAAAAAAAACACAAAAAAAACGATATAAGTTTTTCTTCAAAATTTGTTAGTTACTTTTTTTTCTGTTCAATACCTCACATTTTGTAAAAAGAAAAAAGTATAGGCACAAGAAAATATTTTAATTATATAACTAAATGTGATATGTATAAATAAGTTATATAATCTTTGAACCAAGAGTTTATTTTTTTCTAAATCAGCAATTAGGAACTAGTTGAATATATAAAGCATAATAACACCTTTATAGGTATAAAGCATAATAACACCTTTATAGGTAAAGGTAAGGACATAACAGAAGCACATTTTTTGATAATTTACTAGAACTATTGATATGCTTGATTGTTGATCTATAACAGAAGCTAAAATTCCAAAAAATGTTCTTCTAAACATTATTGGAAAAGAGAAATTTAAAATGTAATAAGGTAAATTAGCTAGTTTATTCACACTACAAAAAGTAATTCATTCAATGGAAATGATATAGAATTTGATTATTTGTCAATACTAGTTATTTTATGAAATGGACTAAAACAATGAGTCGACATTTACTAATAACTTTGTAAAGCAACAAACAATACTAAAACACATAGTTTTCAATATTAAATCTTTTTTATTGGAATTTGAAAGATGTAACTTACGGATGGTTTAAAATAGATTGAATAGCGAACCCGCCTTATAGAACTTCTCTGCCAAGCTCCGACAATGAATTTTGAGAATAAAGAAAGGATTGAACTTAAATTTGAGAACTATGATAGTTTAATAAATTCATTTGAGATTATATAGGACTTAGAGAGAGAAATCAATTTGGAGAGAGAAAAAATACATTTAATTTTAGAGAGAGAAAAGATATCTAATATTTAGAGAGAGAAAAAGTATATAATAATTTAAAGAGAGAAAAAGAACAATGAAACTCTTGTTTTAAATTTAGCAATCTCTTATTTATCATGTGTTATTGTAGGTCCCTAAATTGGAGGATCGATTTTCACTACCGAATCCTTGTTTATAGCAAACAAAGTTAAGTGTGCGGAATCCACTTAACTTAGCCAATCAAACATAGAACAAGACAAACACAAGGTTAACCAAAGAAACACAATCGTTTGATTAGATTAACTGGATGAGATCTGGTAACTGATACAAACACAGTTCTTACAAGCTTCAAGGGTAAACTCTCATCTCTAAGCTAAATTGTGAACATATCTGTGCCTTATATAGCAGATGGGCTGTTATGCTTGACGAAACTGAACATGGGCCGACGAAACAGAAGTTAGCCCAGTAACAAGCCCAACAGTTAACGAATCACATTTGATTTGTTGACTACCTTGACGAAACACAAACAAAGTCAAAGGTCTGTTTCGTTGACATCCATTTGACGAAACAGACCTGTTTCGCCAAGGCCTGCAAATTGTTAACTGTTTCTGCATAACAGTTTGCAGAAACAGATGGCACATATTGTATAATAACATGACAGAATTACCCTTAGATGCGACATGCATTGTTTTATGACAAATACATATAAAGAGAGACAAACATGTCAGACACAAGCGGATAGGAGGATATCCGACTTGGTTGACTGCGAATACAGACTCGATAATTAATAAAGACCGTACAAAATACGAAAATACATACAAGACTAGTGACAGACACAAAAAGTGCATCAACAAACTCCCCCTTGTCTGTTACTCGTCTTCGGTCTTCATTCGCTCTTCTTCAGTGACGTTCAGACCAGGAACTGCCCGAATGTATCCCCCGGTAATAGCAGTAGCAAGCAACACGTTGAAACTTCAATGCTTGGTGAGCATCCTTGTCTTCGTAAAAGATGTCGTGTCGGTACAGTTTGGCGATGTCGGATGCAGACATATTCACTAGCCACATCGGATCTAGTATCCTGAAGTTCATATCATCGTTGAACACAATCACTGCCTCATGCGTATCTGAATCATAGCACCACAAACGCATGTCACCAAGAAAATCTTGCTGCATCGGCATTAACGGAATCTTCTCAACCACTTTTACCGGCTCGTACACAAGCTTGTATTTCCCGGTGTTGGTTTCCGGATCAAGCGTGAACTTTATCTGCTGATGTCTGGGGAACTGAGGCTTGTAAGACTTGTCTTTCCACCCCGATTTCTTGTTCATTCGAATCAAACGTTCAAATAGCATCGCACCATCAAATCCTGAGCGATTAATGAGATCTATCTTTGTCAAGGCAGCCACATCATAAAATGGCAAAGATAAGATGCTCAGCAGCGACCTAAAATACTGGATCCCGAACTCCCTCTTGATCGCAACACAGTGAATTTCCTTAACAAACATCCAACACAGTATTCGCCCACTTGGCTTAGCCTTTTCCAGCTGTAAGAAATCAACTTGTGTAGCCTCTGGAACTGGCTTTGTAACCTTTGACCAAAACCGTTGACGCCACGCAGCGAACGCATCTGTGGCATTCTCTGAAGTATCACGGTTTTTCAAGTGTTCATCAATATCTTCAACGTTGTCTTTCAACCAGTCCTCATCAAACAGAGCAAATTCGGTACCATCTTGTCTCACATATGATGATTTCTTCACATCACCTTCAAACACAATCTCATCAACATTTTCCACATTCGCAGATTCCGGCTCACTCGGCATCTTTTCAATTTCCTCATCATCAACGTCTCGCATTGGCTTCAAAGTGATCAACTGTTGAGGCGTGAGATCATCAACAATCTCACCCTCTTCAAGAGATTCTCCAGTAATCGGATGCACAACCTGCAATGCTAAATCAGCTGAACTAGGGACAGGGGGGTACCAGCTAAAGCTTCAAGAAATTGTTCTTCACCGACTGTACCACTGGATGCCCCTTCAGATGATCCTATCACTGACGGCTGATAAACGACTACAGCAGATGATGTACCAGCTGGGGGCGGTTGTGGTGTAGCAGCTGAATCAGGATTCCCTTGATCCTCAGGATCTTCATCCTTTTTCTGCAGAATTTCTTGCTGCTTACACCTATCCTCCCACAAGGTAGCAACTCGTTTGCGGAGAAAGTCGAAGTTAGCACTCATCTTCCTGGCCCCTTCAAGTATTGTAGTATTCCGCGAGTCATACCACTCTTTCATCACATCGCATCTATTTCTCAGGTCTTCAGCCAATTTTTGGAGAACCGAACTCCTTCTATCCCTTTCAGCTTCGGAAGCTTTCATCCTTTCATTTTCAGCTTTAAGAAGATCGATCTCTGCTTGTTGGCGTTGGATAGTAGCTTGCTGTTCACCAACAGTAGCTTTCAACCTATCAATCTCTACCTGATGATGGATCTGATCATTCTTCGTGATACGAATAAAATCAGTCTGTCTTTGAATGCGGTCTGCTGCAGCCTCATATTGACGGAACAGAAAATCATTCTTTTCATCTTGAGTCATTTCCGAGTAGATCCTTTGACGTTCACCACTCGGTTGTTGAGAAGTGGTTGCTCTGATTGCAGCAGCCATGGATCGTTGTGGAATAGGCTGTGGAGATTCGATTTGAGATGCAGGAGGAGAAGAGACTACAGGTGGTTCTGGAATAGGAGCTTGTGGCACAGAACCTCGGGAAGGAACATATTCCGGATCGTTTTCCTGTCTGATCTTTCTGTATCTTCGTACCCCGCGTTCATCCCGATACATCTCGTATCCAGGTTCAAGCAAGAGATCATCATTAGAGTCCGAATCAGCCTCATCATCACCACCGGCTGATGTGTCACCAGCTGACACTCCCCCTGCTGAGGTACCACCAGTTGAAGTACCACCAGCTGATGTGCCACCAGTGGTTCCTACACTTGATGCACCTACGGCACCAGCATCACCACCATCACCACCATTATCATCACTGTCAGATTCATCGAACACTTCTGGTTCTGGACCAAACTTCTCACTCATCATCCTCTTTAATTCAGGTTCTTCACCATCAGATTGACTGTCTTCATGATGCCACTTGTTGTCTGTAGGAGCAACATATGCTGTGTTATGAAGAGCACCAAATAATTTCCTTGGAGGATCGCTCTCCTTGTATCTTTTATGAGCTAAGTTCTTGATAAGTCGTAATGAGTGGAAGTTCATAGCTTCTATCTTCAACACATCGTTGTCTGCTTTTGGAAGACTTGGATGTTGAACATTCATTATCATCTGCAGAAAACGTGGATACATCTAATACTTGCTTCCAATGGTCTTGTTCTTTCCAGTTCGTGTCAGATTCTCCTTCATGTTCTCAAAGATGAACCTTGAAATACTAAACGGTCTGTTTAGTACTAAGGCCACCAGAAGACCCATGAGTTCGTTGCTAGCCATGTCGTAACCGGCTCGTTTGTTGCTCAAACATTGGATCAGAACGTGTAGTAGAAACTTGTATCTTAGCGGCAGATCACCCTTGTTAATTTGCATACTAAGGATATCTCCGGTGCATTTCATTCGTAATAAACAGCCTCAAATACACAGAATCGGAACAGAATTTGGAGCGTCCGGACTGTCTTGTAACTGAAGAACTGCATTAAGAATATCCGGTGACACAATCACATCCACATTCTCTACCCGGCCACTGATAACTTCCTTGCCATCCACTTCACCAACATTCGCCGAATCCCAGAATGCTTTGATGATGGACTTGTATACAGGCGTTGAGAACGTAACAGCGTAGTTGATACGTGATTCCCGGATCCATCTAGTAATGTCTTTAAGCTCAGCAAGTTTCTCCTCCGGATCCAAATATGCAACCTGGTTGTGGCGTTTTTCAGACATGATTTCCTCCTCCGTCTTATTTTCTTTCTTTGTCGCCGGTTTCCTTTTACCTTCTTTAGGTGCCATCTGCAATTTGAAAACGTCCACAATAGGTAATTGTCACTTATATATACATTTGGACATGTATGGATACAAGTTCATGTATCCATTTGACAGACAGACTGTCAAACCATGTCCACTGTGAACAAATTGCAAACTGTAAAAGTTACTAAGGCATGGTTGGCGAAACAGACATCATTTGACGAAACAGGGAATGGTTTGACGAAACAGAGCCTGACTGTTGACCAGATCTGTTTTGTTGACCCATTCTGATTCGTCAAAAGATCCTTTGTACGAAACAGAATTGCACTTGACGAAACAGAACTTGGTTGTTGACCAGTTCTGATTCGTTGACCATTTTGACTCGTCAAACAAGCCTTTGACGAGACAGAAGACTATTGTGATTCGTCAACGAATCTGATTCGTTGAGTATCTGATTCGTCAACGATGTGATTCGCCGACTGTTTGTTTCCCAAAATCTGATTCGCCGACATTCAGATTCGCCGGAGTTAGGGTTTGGGATTTGGGTGTTTCGCCGAATGCCAGTTAAACGATGAACAAATGATCATCAATCATTATCCAGTCAGTGAAAATCCAAACAAGTTAAACAAAAACCTATCCTAACCATGACAAATTTCTGTTTCAGTTAAATTCCAACTTAAAACCTCAGCATTCAAATGGCCAAAACATCCCCTGTTTTTCACTTAATCAAAACTCAAACCGAATCTTAGGCAAAAACAGACATACACGCACTTAGATTTAACAGATACATGTTACAGACATAACTTATAACAAGTTTAATATCAGCACATCTAAAATCACAAGAAAATCCGGTCAAAAAGGGTCTCCGAAGGTTTTCCGATGAAATCCGACGGTCCCAAAAACTAAAAACAAGACAGTAAAAAACATTGCAACTTTGATTTTTGCAAGATTCTGATGAAAATCGGTAGATATGGGTGAAAAATGGTGTTTTCTTAACAGTGGGTTTTTGTGTTTGGGAGAGGAGATGAACAGTTGCACACTTGAGAGGTTTGAAAAATGTAACCAACTCCTCTGACATAAAAGACTTTTATACACCGACTCCCTTTTTGACGAAACAGACGTTGACGAATCAGGAGACGGGCTTTGACGAAACAGAAAATGGGCCTGAGCTTGGGCCTGTGAAATTAGCCCATGGCGAAACAGACTTGGGCTCCCTGTTTCGTCAATGTCTTCGACGAGACAGATCTGTTTCGTCAAACATGAAACAGATTGACCTAAGGCTGACTTTGACCAGTTCTGTTTCGTCAACAGCAGTTTGATTCGTCAACTAAGTTTTGATTCGTCGACTTCTGTTCCAAAATCACCAAGGCATGAAACATTTTGCATACTGCACACAGGGTTTTAGCAATTTACCATTTTGACATTCGTTTGAGTTTTCAAAAACAAGAACGATTTATGAAGTAGGTTTCAGGCTTCCGGTCATAAACATCAAGCAACATCTTTGGCATAATCAAAACAAACTTAAACACTACACTACAGATAATTCTTAAAATGCTGAAAACTAAACTAAATGCAATTGAAATTGACAAGATAATCAACTGTACAGATGCAACTTTTGCGAGTTTCAAGGATAAGGAATCATACCAGCTAACGGTCTTAGTCAACATGATTTGATTTTTGTTTTAAAGTTCTTGATAAGTATACTACTTCAATTACCGATATTGTTGTCCACATAAACTCATGCTTATCAAACGTAATCACACTTAGGAGATACGCTTTACGGTAAGATTTATACTTACAGGTCGATGCGAATCCACTTCACGACACATTCCCGTATCAAGGTATGCACGAGAATTCATCTTACCGGTGAGTATACCGATTATCATCTGTTTGACCGTATAAGATGTGAGATACTCACTTATTTTGATTTGAAAACCAAGCCCTATGTGATAGAATCACTTATTGATGAGGAACTTGATTTTCGATGCATGAGGGCACAGGAGCAAGTCCGTGAACAGGTCAGTACTTTCGTACAGCAGAGAGACGAACTTGACTCCCGGATAAATGTGATATTTTATCACTTATTTGTTTCGACATGTGATTGTTTATCACTTATTGAGGTCGAATGCAATATGTACACGTATGTATAGTATCATGGAAGATCTAGACTTGCGTCCCCGTTATTTTTCGGTAAAAGATACAACCATGATACCCAGATGATAAGCAGCATAAAGACCGAATATCTCAGAACCTCGGCAATCTATCAAATGAAATTTCGGTACCAAGACCATATGCCAATGAATGGTTCCCACCTGCCTTGAAGTCTGTTAGGTTTGTATCATCCTGCACATTTTAGTTTGATTGTGAGCGTACCGATACATCGTTAGAAGAGATACTTATCATTTGTTTAACGATTTCAACCATGTTGACCGACCACACCAGTGAATATCATCACCTTCCTTTTTCCAAGAAACTCATTTTTGGGTTTTCTATTTTTTTTTTTGATTTTTGAATTTTTCTAAATTAAAAGACAGAAACATAAAAGCAACTTTTTGGATTTTTGAGATTTTTTAATGTTTTTGTATTTTCTTGAAATTTTCTCCCCCTAAAATGCTAAAAGATTACAAAAGGAAAATCTTTTTGTATTTTTCGAATTTTTAAAGAAAATATTTACAAAAACGATTAGCCAAAGCGGTTTACTCAGGTATCACCTTAATGTCGTTGACCAAAAGTAGATAATCGAACCGTGATTTATCAAATGCTTTTGTAAACAGGTCGGCACGTTGGTGTTCGGTGGGGATATGAATAACATCGATTAATCTTTTGTCAAAACAATCACGTATGAAGTGATATTTAATTTCGATGTGTTTGGTCTTGGAATGCTGCACAGGATTTCTAGTGATCTGTAAGGCAGCATTGTTATCAACAAAAATAGGAATAATTAGGAATTCAAAACCGTAGTCGCGTATTTGTTGCTGTATCCACAAGACTTGGGAGCAACAACTGGAGGCAGCAATGTATTCTGCTTCACAGGTTGATGTAGCAACACATGTCTGCTTTTTGCACTGCCACGTCACCAGGCGACTTCCTAAGAACTGACATCCTGCTGTTGTTGATTTGCCGTCAATTTTGCAACCGCCGAAATCAGAATCACTGTATGCGGTCAAATCAAAGCTATCATCCCTAGGGTACCAAAGACCGGTGTCTGGACATCCCTTCAAATAGCGAAAAATCCTTTTTGCAGCTGACAAATGGGAGGCCTTCGGATTAGCTTGATATCTTGCGAGCAGGCACGTTGGATACATTATGTCAGGCCTCGAAGCAGTAAGATACATGAGAGATCCGATCATAGCACGATAATAAGAGGAGTTAACGCTTTCACCCTTCAAATCCGGAGTAATCCCGTGATTCTGCGGAATTGGGGTACCAATGGGCGTTGCATCTGACATCTGGAACCGGCTCAAGATGTCACCAACATATTTTGTCTGATGGATGAATATCCCAGACTCGGTTTGCTGAACTTGTAGGCCCAAAAGGAAATTCATCTCCTCCATAGCGCTCATCTCGAACTTTTCCTGCATAATATGCTCGAATTCCCTGCACAAAGATTCATTAGTAGAACCAAAAATGATATCATCAACGTATACCTGCACCAGCAGAAGATCTCCATTTTGTTCCTTGACGAAGAGGGTGCAGTCAATAAGGCCTCGTCTAAATCCATTCTCCAGAAGATAGCTGGATAAGGTTGCGTACCAAGCTCTAGGTGCTTGATGTAAACCATAAAGAGCTTTGTTGAGCAACCAAACCCGATCGGGATGGACAGGATCTTCGAAACCTGGAGGCTGTTCGACATACACCTCTTCTTGAACTATCCCATGAAGAAAAGCACTTTTCACATCCATCTGGTAGACTTTGAATCCTTTAAATGATGCATAAGCAAGAAAGATCCGAATAGCTTCCAGACGAGCAACTGGTGCATAGACTTCATTGTAGTCAATCCCCTCGATTTGTCGAAATCCCTGAACGACCAATCTTGCCTTGTTACGAATAACCACTCCATGGTCGTCTTTCTTGGATTTGAAAACCCATCGAGTGCCAATTTTCTTGTAGTTCTCTGGTCTTTCAACAAGCTTCCAAACACCAAGCTTTTGAAATTGCTGCAGTTCCTCCTGCATGGCTTCAACCCAAGCATTATCTTTCAAAGCTTCTTTCCACGATTTTGGTTCTTCTTGTGACACGTAACACGCGAAGGACCAGTCATTCTGAAGACCTGATTCTCTAATGGCTGAATACAACCCAGCATTCTGGTTGTTTCTCAACTGATTACGCGTCTGCACACCGCGATGGACATCTCCTATAATATTCTGCTGGGGATGGGTATCATGAATCCTCATTTCAGGATTTTCTGGCACACGAGCATTGATACCCAAATTGTTAAGATTAAGATCAACAACCAACTCCACACCAGGAATGTGTGTAGAGGTGGATGCATTCCCTTCAGCAGTGTCTGCATTCTGCATATGAGGTGTATCAGCAGAGGCACCTTGAACAGGAGCAACTGGAGCTGAAGATCCTTCTGCTGCATCATGATATTCATCATCTTCCGAAGACTCATTGTAATCAGCAGCATCTTCAAATACCTCATTTTGAACTGTACTGTTAACCGATGAAGGGCCTTGTGGGTCAACAAGAACAGGTCTAACCAATGGCGAGACAGTAGCATTGTCACTTTCAAACAACATTCTAGCAGCTGCTGATTCTTCGTCAAAGGTTGCCAGATTGAAGGAGTCAAATAGTCCATCATAATCGAACATCCACGGATCACCCGGAGCCCTAACTGGACTCGTGTACCTTTGAACCCTCACCTCACTCCATAGCTCAATCTTTTTGGTAGCCAGATTCCAAACACGAAAATTCAGAGTAGCGTATCCAAGGAAGAAACCCTCGATAGCTTTCGCTCCAAACTTTCCATCCGGCTCAATCATAGTACATGGAGCACCAAACGGTTCTAGGTAAGAAAGATCCGGTTTCCTTTTCTGAAGGAGTTCGAAGCAAGTTTTGCCATGTCTCTTTACTGTAAGAACTCGGTTTAATGTGTAGCATGCAGTCGATACAGCCTCCCCCCAGAATTGAACAGGGAGTTCCGACTCTACTAACATTGTTCTTGCAGTTTCGATTATCGTCCGATTCTTCCTCTCCGCGACACCGTTTTGTTGTGGAGTATAACGAGAACTGTATTCATGAAGGATGCCTTTAGAAGTACAGAACTCATCCATAACTTAATTCTTGAATTCAGTACCATTGTCGCTTCGGATCCTCTTCACTTTCAACGAATAGAGATTCTCCAACATAGTAAGAAGATCCTTGAGGATGCCAGGAGTTTCACTCTTGTGTGCCATGAAGGATACCCAAGAAAATCTAGAATAATCATCTGTAACCACTAAACAATAAGCATCTCCGAATGTTGTCTTGTGCTTCATAGGTCCAAAAAGGTCCATATGAAGACGTTCGAGAGGTATGCTGACAGTGTTGATTTTCTTCAAAGGGTGAGACTTCTTTGTTTGCTTCCCTTTTTGGCACGAGACACAGATATCTTGTAAATGAAAACTTCTCACAGGCACACCATTCACAAGATTCTTTTTCACCAAATGGTTCATTTTCCTCAAGTGAATGTGCCCCATTCTTCTGTGCCAAGATATTGACTCCTTTTCTGTGGCTTTTGAGACAAAGCAAGTGACTTGTGCAGATGTTGTAATCGCTTAGCTCATGTCGAGAATATAAAGATCATGAACTCTCGGAGCCGATAAGAGAATCCATTCTTGTGGAATTTTGAACCCAGGTTTAAGCACATAACAACCGGCATCATCAAAATGCACGGTGAACTTTTTATCGCAGATTTGCGACACACTGAGAAGATTATGATCAATTTGACGAACATAATTGATCTTATCGAAGCACACAATACCATTGGAGATACTTCCCTCTCCAGTGATGTATCCGCCTTTGTCTCCCGCAAATGCGACATAGCCTCCTCTAATATTTCTCACGTCGTATAGAAGCCGTAAGTCGCCAGTCATGTGCCTGGATGCTCCACTATCAACAATCCAATGACTATTAATAGTTCCTCCTGGAACACCCTGCACATATCGTTTCAAAATCAGTTGAGGATTGGGACCCAAGCCTTAGTGGTCTTGGGTCATCCCTGAGCATCACGAAACGTGATCTTGATTTGTTGATGATTCTCAAAAACATTAGCTCCCCCTGAACTATCACCCGCTTTAGGTTTCCAAGTTTCTTTTTGCCTACCAGATTGAGTGTTGTAAACTGTTTTTGAAGATTCTGGCTTTAATGGTTGTGACACCCTTGGTTTCCTTTTAACTGCTTTAACTTCAGATTTCAAAGCTTTCTCAACAGTTTTTATGTTCTTACGTCGTAGTTTCGTTTCTTGTTCCTTAATTGTTTGTTTATCATGTTTTGGTGAAACTGACCGACGTTGAGGATGAATCTTTTCAGGTGGTGCTTTCTCAACAAATTTTTCTTTTGGAGCGTTTGGGCAATTTTTGATGATATGCCCAAATTCTCCACATTTGAAGCATGTTCTCCTTTCAACAAATTTAGGAGAATTTGATTGACAATGAGATGTCGAACTCGTGGAACCTGAGGTACTAGCCTTTTCATCACACCCATTTGTATGTTGAGTGTAATTGTTATCATTGTTACGTTTTAAGATAGTGACTTGTTGCACAAAATCGGTGTTTGATTTGTTCTCAAAAGTCTCAATCTTATCAGTACCCTTAGATGACACGAATTTGACATCTTTTACTTTCTTTTGGAACGGAGCTCCTTTTGTTTCAGATTTCATTTTAGAGACATTAGGCTTTTGAGCTCTCTTGACTGATTGTTTACCATTAGACGCACTAGGTTGTTGAGTGGTTGGTGATTTTTTATTACCAAACTGTTTTCTAATCTCAGCCTTAGGAATTGGATCACATTGTGTTACAACAATTCCCGGAAGTGTTTTTCCCAAAAATTTGTTTGTGTTGTCTTCAAAAACTTTATCAATCAAAGATTGATTTACATTTTTAATTGGGAAATCGTGGTCTGAGTAGATTTTATCACCTCCAACCAACGTATACAACACATTACTACTTTTAACAGTAGACACAGATGTCTTATCAACTTTGACAGAATCAATCACTTGTTTCTTAACAGTTGGGACATCAGGAGTATCAGGATCACAAAGAATGTGATTCTCTCGTGGAATAACTACTCCTTTCATCTTGTTAAGTGATTTATCCTGATCACTTACATCCAATTCTGATTCATCATCCGATGTCTCATAGTCCTCGATAATTGGAGGACTTTGCTTCATGGATGCTGAAGTTTCTTGTTGCTTAGAGGATGTGTTTGAAGAATTGTCCGGTTTGAACCCTAGGCCAGTAGAAAATTCCTCAAAATTCAGAGGTACACTGGGTTCATACCGTGGCATATCTTCCTCATCAGGCATCTTGGTATAGTTATGCCTCAAAGGGGGCGGACATTTCATATATCCTATGTCTTTCTGATTTCCCTTCAGTTGTTGAACATCGATGATGTGATCAAGCACAAATCGGGAGTTAGAATAACTTTCCAATTTTTGTTTGATCGCATCATGCTCGCATTGGGCAATGGCTAGTTGCTTCTTGGTTTCCTCCACAATGTTAATGTACTCATTTATACTTACTTGTTTATGGTAAACCACTTTGTTCACTTCGGACACGTTTTTCTTTAATGTTTCGATTACAGATTTAAATTCTTTTTCGTTCCGAGTTAAAGCCATATTTGCCTCTTTGCATTTTGAAAGTTCAATAACCAAATTTTGATTATGACTATGAAGCTTTTCTAATTAAAGCTTCATATCTGCACATGATTTACAAACACTAGGAGCAGGAGGTTCAGAATTAACCTGACTTGAAGAGGCTGAGACATTTGCCATAAAGGCAGTTTGAAAAGAAAAAGCTCCATCTTCAGAAAAGAACTTCTCCATTTCCTTAGATGCAGTAGCAGCCTTCTTGATCAGAATTGATTTCTGGCATATGAGCTCATCAGCTTCTTTCAGTAGATCTTCAACATCAGCACCTCCTTCTTCTTTCACATCAGGCTCAGACTGATTATCCCCAGAAATAGAGCCTTCTTCATCAGAACTTCCAGAATAACCAGAACTGTCATCACTCTCAGAAAACTCTTCTTTATGAACATGCTTGATGTGATTGATGATCTTTGCATAGCAAGCTGTTCCACCTCCTTGATCACCTTCTCCAAATTGTACAGATCAGTCACATCCTTCATCAGCTTGAACAGTCAAAGCCCGATTGGGATTTGATGGTCGAGACTGGCTCTGATTGTTGTTGACTGCCACAATCCTCCTGTCACGGTTTTCTTGCTGGGCATTCACATTCGAAGTACTCGTCTGGTTTCTGAAAGGGTTATGATTGCCTTGTTTTGTTGGTCGAGTGCACTCACGTTTGAAGTGCCCTTTCTCGCCACAATTGAAGCATGTTACAGCGTTTATATCAAACCCGTACTTCGTATCCCTTTTGCCTTCCAACGAAGTTCTTCCAGTTCGAGCCATGAAGTCTTTCGCTCTTCTAACCGCACTAGCAAAAGCCCACTTGATATCCATCAACTCCATTTCATCCTTGTCGATCTGTTGATAATCTTCATTGGTCATATTGATGTTTCCAATTTGACCTGCCACCAACCCACAATAAGCACTGACCATTGTATTAATGATTTCCATATGCTCCTTTGCTACTTCAATGCTAAATTGTGAGAGGTTTGAAGTATCGACTCTGATCGTGTTAGGGTTGTGGGGTGGGGGATTGTTGGCATAATGCGCTTGTTGTTGTGGTTGTGACTGTGGTTGTGATGGAACCGGAATGTAACACCTTGGGTCAAATTGTGGTTGTACCGGATTGACTTGAGGTGGAGGTTGAGGTGTTGGAATATAAGCCCTTGGATCGATAGCCGGAGCAGTAGTTGATTGAGGAAACGGAAAGGAACTTGTGTTGGACACAAATGCAGTTTGCAGTTTTGGTTGCTGAGCTGCCTTAGACCTGGCCAAGGCATCGAAGCCTGGAAGATACATTTCTGTATTCTGAGGTACTAGAACTCGCTTAGCTTTCCTGATTTCATCATCATTTTTATGTTCCAGCTTCTGGATGAACTCATAGATGTTAACTGTGTCTAGAGTACCCGTATGCTTCAACAACTCAATAAAAGAGCTCCACTTTGGAGGTAAAGCATCAGCAAACCTGTTCACCATATCCTGTTGAGTAGCCAAAACCCCGTAAGCACACATTTCACTAATCAAATGATAAAAACGTGTAGTCATATCATTAAGGGTTTCATTTTCCAAAAACTGAAAAGATTCAAACTCTTTCTTCAACAGATCATGACGAGACTTTCGAGTAGCTGCATTTCCTTCTCCTCTCGCAACCAAGGCATCCCACAATGTTTTCGTGTCTTTACAGTAGGAGAACTGATGATAGATATCTTTGTTGAGTGCTTGTGTAAGTGTAGCAAAAGCCTTTTTCTCCAAATCATAAGCTTTCTTGTCATCTTCGAGCATGTTAGCATAACCCGCTGAAGTGGATGCTGCAACTTCAAGATTGGTGTTGAATGCATTGATGAAACATGTCCAAAGCTCGGTACTTTGCCCTTGCACATATGTGTGAAAGCGGCTTTTCCATGATGGAAAATCATTCATATGGTTCAACTTTGGTGGACGATTGTTGTTGCCCGTTTCACTTTCACTAATCAGAAGATTTTGAATACTTTGACTTTGATTGGATACCAATGCCCATTGACTGGCACTGATTGCTGGTTGTGGAAACATACTTTTCGCCCATGCTGCTGCGGAAGTTTGATCTTGACCGGGTTGTGGATCCATACTCCAGTCCCAAGGACTTGTACAACTCATTGTGATGAATTACTAATAAGAAACCTGAACAAACACTTGAAAACACACTGTTATGATGAACTTGCAAACCTTCTGTTGAAAACTTTCAACTTTCTTGACGAAACTGAAATAGCTCTTGACGAAACAACAGTCGACGAGACAGATCCTGTTTCTTCAAAGAAGTTTGAGGAAACAGATATGTGATTCGTCAAAGGGACCTTTCGCGAAACAGACTTTGATTCGTCGAAGGGACCTTTGGCGAATTAGATTTGATTCGTCGAAGGGATCTTTGGCGAAACACTTTTCAGTTTCGTCAAAGAGACCTTTGGCGAGATGCTTTCTGTTTCGTTGACTTTGTGTTTCGTTGAGGTCTGATTCGTCAAAAAGAGGTTGTCAGAGGTTGGTAAAAGTTGGTGAAAAGGTTATACCCAAGCTGTCAATTTCACACGATTTTCAAACCTGTTATTCCACCAACTTAGAAGTATGGTGGATAAAAGAGGTTGGTCAAACACTTTCAAAATACAAGCTACCTTATCTTTTAGATTAAAAAGTCAGTTTTAATAAGAACACTTGAAGATATTATGAAGATGTGAAGAACACAATACAACCGGATGAACTTACAATTTCCAAAAACCAACTTTAACTAATAATTTCAACGAAAACCAACTTGTAAGTATGAAAAGCACACAAACAAGCAAGGTTTTCACTAAAATTTAAGCAAAGTCACCAAGACAGTCAACAGTTTATGATAACCTTTTTCCAGAAAATGATAATAATAATTTTTTAAGAACAATTTTCAGAGAAAAACACACAACACTTTCAAATACCAAACTATGTTTGATTTTAAACAAGGATAAGAGCCAATGCTCTGATACCACTTGTAGGTCCCTAAATCGGAGGATCGATTTTCACTACCGAATCCTTGTTTATAGCAAACAAAGTTAAGTGTGCGGAATCCACTTAACTTAGCGAATCAAACATAGAACAAGACAAACACAAGGTTAACCAAAGAAACACAATCGTTTGATTAACTGGATGAGATCTGGTAACTGATACAAACACAGTTCTTACAAGCTTCAAGGGTAAACTCTCATCTATAAGCTAAACTGTGAACATATCTGTGCCTTATATAGCAGATGGGCTGTTATGCTTGACGAAACTGAACATGGGCCGACGAAACAGAAGTTAGCCCAGTAACAAGCCCAACAGTCAACGAATCACATTTGATTCGTTGACTACCTTGACGAAACACAAACAAAGTCAACAAGTCTGTTTCGTCGACATCCATTTGACGAAACAGACCTGTTTCGCCAAGGCCTGTAAATTGTTAACTGTTTCTGCATAACAGTTTGTAGAAACAGATGGCACATATTGTATAATAACATGACAGAATTACCCTTAGATGCGACATGCATTGTTTTACGACAAATACATATAAAGAGAGACAAACATGTCAGACACAAGCGGATAGGAGGATATCCGACTTGGTTGACTGCGAATACAGACTCGATAATTAATAAAGACCGTACAAAATACGAAAATACATACAAGACTAGTGACAGACACAAAAAGTGCATCAACAGTTATTTATTTTTATTTTGAATATTAAATATGTAATATATATACACACATGGTACACACTAATAATCAACTCACTTTTTTTTTCTCTCTTGGTCCCTCAACTTTGGTAATGATATGTTTAGCCCTTAACTTTAATATTGTTTTCCTTTCTTATTTTTTATTATTTACTCTAATTTTTTCTTTTTCTAGCCTCTCACATTAATAAGTTTTTTTTTAATTTTCATTATATCCTTAAATATAATTTTCATTCTTTATTTTTCAACTTTGGTAAATATAATTTTAATATTTATACGTGGTACGCTCCTAGTTAAAATTGAAAAGGCAGCTTTTATTCTTTTAGTCGACTTTCTGGTTACAGTAGATTTTTTAAGAATAAGAAAGGATTGAATTTGGATATGAAAATATGATAGTTTAATAAAATTATTTATTATGGAAATAATAGACAAAAATTGACAAAAACAAATATAGAATTTAGAGAGAGAAAATGCGTATTTAATTTTAAAGAGAAAAAGGCATATAATGTTTAGAGAGAGAAAAATATATACGATTTAAAGAGAAATATAAAAGTGTAACAGTTGCCTTAAATTTAGCGTTCTCTTATTTATCATGTGTACATTATTTTATTTTTATTTTATACATCGACTCTTTTTTGAAGGAATAAATTATTTAATAGTAACCAAGTCTTTTCAAAAGTTCAAGTTATTTTATACCTGGACTTTTTTGAAGGAACAAATTACTTCATAGTACAAGTTTTTTCAAAAGTTCAAGCACGGTCACTCAAAGTTTTTTTTTTATTACTCTAAATTCACTTAACTTTACTATTTTTTTTTTTTTATAAATGTTTGTTTGTTTCTATATTAAGTAAAATACTAATGAAATATATATAAATCTTGGTTAATAATATGTGAAAATATGATCCAAATTCTCCACATGATTAGAAAAACGAAGCCATGAAAAGATGGAATATCCAAAATGTTGTTGCTCAAATTAACTTTTGTAGGTAATCACTCCACTAGGATCCGCCATGCCATAATGTATAACTCCTCTAGGAACAAATCTATACAGACCTACACCTATAGAATAATCCCCCACTAGAAGAATCGGGTCAATAAACGGGTGTGTGCCTATGAGGGTGAACTCATCTTAAAAATCAAGGCACCAAACCCATTAATTTGTCGCCGATTCTATACTACCTTCCAAAGTCCTACACCAGTTCCATTTCCATCCAAACAATTTAATCCCTTTGATCATAAATAAAACAATCATTATAACGATTGAGATGAATAATCCATGGAATCTCTTAACTTCTTGAAGATCTCCGGCCCATGTGTTACGCTAGAATAAGGTCCATGCCATGTCGCCTACTTTTCCCCTGTAGATGTAAAAGGTAAAATACATTTATCATTAACCAGAGAATAAGATTTAACAATATGATTCTAGATTTAAGTGGCGGATCCACATGGAAATCACTCATCACTGTTGCCAATTGAACCTTAATATAATTATATACACATTGGTATACCAAAAATGACAAAAAATAAATAAATAAATAAAGCATTTCTAAGCTGGTGGAGACTATGAATGCGCATGGACGGAACCGGAGACTATGAATGCGCATGGACGGAACCAGGGGCCAAGAGGGTTCTTTGACCGCAACCACAGAAATCCATTGGATGACCCACTTATATAAGTTATGTAGCAGGTAGAGAAAATAGCCTTTGGATGACCCACATAAATAAGTTATAGTTCTGCCACTAGAGTGTGTACAATTTTTATATTTGTTTCAGTGGACCAACATATCCGAGTATAAACCAATAATCTGAATAGACAGTCAAACCACTACAAAAGCTGATCATGATCTGCAAACAATTATGATGAGCTAAGCAAGAGAATTTATACCAATTCAATTATAAGATCTAATGCGTATTTGCCAATTGCATGATGTACTCTAGAAAGTGAGTAAAACATCAGGTAATCCGTCCATGAAGTAATGCCGTGTTGAATCTACAACAGTTATTTTTGATGGATATTTCTTCAAAACACAATAAGTTACCAAAATAAATTGTAGGTCCCGAAATCGGAGGATCGATTTACACAACCAAATCCTTGTTTATAACAAACAAAGTCACGTGTGCGGAATCCATGTAACTAAGCCAAATCAAACATAGAACACAGTAAGAACAAAGGTTTAACCAAAGAAACACAATCGTTTGAATAAACTGGATGAGAATGCAAACTGATATAAACACAGTCTAGACAAAGTAACTTTCAGGGTATTCTCCCATCTCTAAGTTGTAAATGAGACAGACTGTGCCTTTATATAGCAGCTGGGCCAAAGAGTTCGACGAAACACTAAGTGGGCCGACGAAACACAACTGGCCCACAACACCAGCCCATCAGACGACGAAACACATATGTTTCGTCGCTGATCATGACAAAACAGAAACAACAGACCAAAGTCTGTTTCGTCGACAAGTGTTCGACGAAACACATCTGTTTCGTCGAAGGCTGCAAATTGTTAACTGTTTGCTGCAAACAGACAGCAAACAACAGGCACAAATAAGCACATATATTTGACAGAAATACCCTTAACATGCAACATGCATTGTTCAAAGACTATTACATAACAGACGAGACAAATAAGTCCGGCACAAGCGGATAGGAGGATATCCGACTTGGTCGACTGCGAATACAGAATCGGTAAACGATAAAAGAGCGTACAAAATACGTCGTAAAATTACAAGACTAGTGACAGACACAAAAATGCATCAACAAACTCCCCCTTGTCTGTTACTCGTCTTCGGTCTTTAAATCTTCCTTCTTCAGTGTCGTTCGAACCTTGAACTGCCCGAATGTATTCCCTTGTAGTAACAGAAGCAAGCGACGCGCTGAAATTTTAGCGCCTGATGCGCGTCCTTGTCTTCATAGAATATGTCATGCCGGTACAACTTATTAATGTCAGATGCGGACATATTAACTATCCACATTGGATCCAACATCCTGAAATTCTCTTGATCGCCATTAAAAACGATCACTGCCTCATGTGTGTGGGAATCATAACACCATAAACGCATTTCACCCAGAAAGTCTTGCCTCATTGGCATCAAAGGAATCTTGTCTACCACTTTCGCCGGCTCGTAAACAAGCTTGTATCTGCCAGTGTTGGTTGCCGGATCAAGCGTAAACTTGATTTGTTGATAGATGGGGAACTGAGGTTTGTATGATTTGTCCTTCCATCCAGATTTCTTGTTCAACTTGATCAGTCGCTCGAATAACGTCGCACCATCATATTTTGAGCGATTAATGAGCTTTATCTTTGTCAAAGCGGCCACGTCATAAAATGGCAAAGATAGAATGCTTAGCAAAGACCGAAAGTACTGGATTCCAAACTCCCGCTTAATTGCAACGCAATGTATGTCCTTCACAAACATCCAACATAGGATTCTCCCGCTAGGCTTCACTTTCTCAAACCGTAAGTAGTCAACTTGAGCAGCCTCAGGCACGGGTTTGGAAACCTTTGACAAGAACCGTTGACGCCACGCGGAGAATGCATCGGTGGCATTTTCCAATGTATTGAGGTTCTTCAGATGCTCATCAATGTCTTCTACATTGTCTTTTAACCAATCTTCATCAAACAGGGCAAACTCATTCCATCTTGTCGAACAAACGAAGACTTCTTCACATTTCCCTCGAAGATAATTTCTTTGATGTTTTCAACATTTGAAGATTCCGGCTCACTAGGCATCTTTTCAATCTCATCATCATCTATATCTCTTATTGCATTTAGGGTAATCAACTGCTGTTGTGAGAGATCTTCAACAATTTCACCTTCCTCAAGCAATTCACCGGTGAATGGATGAATAACTTGTAATGCAAGATCAGCACTGCTAGGAATATAAGATGTACCTTCAATTTGCTGTACTTCTTCAGCTGCTCTAGAAGAAGTTCCTTGAGTAGATTCAACTATAGGTGGCTGAGCAACAATAATTGCAGAAGATGTAGCTGCTGTCGGTTGCTGTGATGTAGCAGAGGGATCAGGATTCCCTTGATCCTCAGGATCATCATCCCTTTTCTTGAGTATTTCTTGCTGCTTACATCTATCCTCCCACAGTGTAGCAACCCGAGTACGAAGAAACTTGTAGCCAGCATTTAACTTCTTAGCCCCTTCAAGTATTGTGGTATTTCGTGAGTCATACCACACTTTCATGACAGCACATCTACTTTTAAGATCTTCAGCCAGCTTCTGAAGTACAGAGCTACTTCTTTGTCGTTCTTCGTCTGCTGCTCTTAAACGGACGTTTTCAGCTTTAAGTTGATCAATCTCAGCTTGTTGGCGTTGTATTACAGCTTGTTGTTCGCCAACCGTGGACTTCAACTTATCTATGTCCACCTGATGAGTGATCTGATCGTTTTTCGTGATCCTGATGAAGTCTGTCTATCTTTGAATACGATCCGCCGCTGCTTCAAGCTGAGAGAATAGAAAGTTATTCTTCTCGTCTTGAGTCATTTCCGAGAAGATCCTTTGACGCTCACCACTAGGCTGAGAAGTTGTTTCTCTAATTGCTTCAGTTGGATCTTTGTGGAATAGCCTGAGGAGATACTGTTTGAGTTTCAGGAGCTGAAGATACCACAGGTGGTTCTTGAACTGGTGCTTGTGGAACAGATCCCCGGGCAGAGGTACTCAAATATTTACGAGCTTTCTTATTTTTCTGATGTTTTGCAGATTTTTCTGCTTTCCTTTTCCTTAGATGTTCTGCTTCAGAATCAGAAGGAACGTATTCTGGATCATCTTCTTGTCGAATCTTCCTGAATCCCTTTACACCACGTTCATCGAGATACATCTCGTATCCAGGTTCGATCAGATGATCATCATCAGAATCAGAATCAGAATCAGCCTCGTCATCACCACCGGCTGATGTATCACCCGCTGACACTCCACCTGCTGATGTGCCACCCGCTGATGTACCACCCGCTGATGTACCACCAGCTGAAGCTTATGTACCACCAGTAGTTCCAACACTAGATGCACCAACGGCACCTGTATCACCACCATCATCACCTTCATCATAACTATCACTCTCCGAATCAACTGGATCTGGACCGAACTTTTCACTCATTCTTCTTTTCAACTCCGGCTCTTCATCATCAGATTCACTGTCATCGTGACGCCACTTATTTTCTTCAGGAGCAACATATTCATTGTTTCCTAGCGCACCGAACAACTTTCTCGGAGGATCACTTTCTTTGTATCTTTTGTGTGCAAGATTCTTGATTATCCTTAAAGAATTGAAGTTCATTGCTTCTATCTTTAGAATATCATTGTCGGCTTTAGGAAGACCAGGATGTTGAATATTCATAATCATTTGAAGAAACCGTGGATACATCCAGAACTTGTTCCCGGTTATCCTACTCCCAGTTCTCGTCATGTTTTCTTTCATGTTGCCGAAGATGTACCTTGAGATGCTAAACGGTTTGTTTAGCACCAACGCCACCATAAAGCCAACTAGATCGTTGCCAGCCATGTCATATCCGACACGTCTATTGCTAGGGCACTGAATGAGAACATGCAGCATAAACTTGTAGAGTAACGGGAGATCACCCTTGTTGATTTGAGTGCTGAAGATGACTCTGGTACATTTCATCCGTAATAAGCAGCCTCGCGTACACATAATTGGAATAGAATCTGGAGCCTCCGGATGGTCTTGTAGTTGTAGCACTTCATTCAGAATATCCGGAGATACTATCACATCCAAATTGTTCACACGGCCTCTGATAACATCCTTTCCATCCACTTGCACAACGCTTGCGGAATCCCAGAACGCCTTGATAAGAGACTTGTAAACCGGCGTCGAGAAAGTGACAACATAATTTATCCGCGACTCCCTGATCCATTTTGTGATATCTTTCAGTTCAGCAAGCTTTTCTTCCGGATCCAAATAGGCGATTTGATTATGACGCTTTTCAGACATAATCCCCTCTTCCGTTTTGTTCTCTTTCTTTGTCGCGGGTTTCCGTTTGCCTTCTTTCGGTGCCATTTGAAATTGGAAATGTCCACAATAAGCAACAATCACATCACATGTGCATTTAGACATGTATGGATACAAGTTCATGTATCCAATCGACAGATAACCTATCAAACCATGTCTACTGTGAACAAATAACAAACTGTGAAATTTCCTAAGGCATGGACGACGAAACAGGAGGTCTTCGATGAAACAGGAGTAGGTTCGACGAAACAGAATTTGACAGTTGACCAGCTCTGTTTCGTTGACCATTGCGTTTCGTCGATCATGACTTCGATGAAATGGACTCACTTTGTTTCGTTGACCAGTTACACGACGAAACAGATTCGTTTCGTTGACTTTTCCGTTTCGCCGTTTGCCTGTTTCGCCGTGGTTTGGGTTTTGAAAATTGGGCGTTTCGCCGTATGGGATTTGAACAAGTATCAGATCATCATTTATCAAAATCAATACTTTGTATAACCCAAACCAAGTGGGAAACTTACCCAAGGACTAGTGAAGATGTGAAATCCGGTCAAAAACCCGTCTAAAAGGCAAAAACCACAACAATCCACAATCCCCTGTTTTAGTTACATAAACCCAAACCCAAAACACAGTACATAATCACACATACACCCTAAATCTATCTGTTACTGACAGAAAACAAGACAAGTTCAACATCAAACCATGAAACATCAAAGAAACAAGAAGAAAATATGATCTCCGAGGTTTTTCGACAAAACCAACGGTTCAAAAGATTAAACCAGTGATCGGGAACATCTTTGTACCTTTGATTTTCGTAAGATTTGACCGAAAAATGAGGGTTTTGAGGGTTTGAGTAGGTAACCGAAAGTATGGGGTTTTTGAGTGTTTGGAGAAGATGAATAGTGGAAGTTTGAAAAAGTGAACAACTATCTGACAGTTTGGACTTTTATACACCGACTCCAAATCGACGAAACAGATGACTCGACGAAACGGAATTTTGGGCCTCGACGAAACAGAAATTTGGGCCTGAACTTGGGCCAGAAAGCTTATTCCATGAGGAAACAGAGATGGGCCATTCTGTTTCGCCATATCCTCGACGAAACAGGTTGTTTCGTCGATGACCAGAACAGTTTGACCAAGTGTTGACATTTTGACTTTGACCAATCTGTTTCGTCGTACCCAATCTGTTTCGTTGACCACACTTTTGATTCGTCGACAACATTTTTCAGAAATACCAAGGCATGACAATTTTGCACACCGCACAGATTTTAATTAATTGAACATTTTGCCATTTTGTTTGAGTTTTCAAATGCAAGGACGTTTTATGAAGAAGGTTTTAGGCTTCCGGCATAAACACCAAGCAACAACTTTGGCTTAATCAAAACCGAACTTACACACTACACTACAAACAAATTTAAAACGTGGAAAACTAAACGAAATGCAATTGAAAGAGATAAACAACTGTACAAGTGCAACTTTTTGCGAGTTTCAAGGATAAGGAATCATACCAGCCTACGGTCTTAGTTAACATGATTTTGATTTCTGTTCAAGGTTCTTGATAAGCATACTACCTCGATTATCGGTATTGTTGTCCATATAAACTCAAGCTTATCAAACATAATCACAATTAGGAGATACAATTTACGGTAAGGATTATACTTACAAGTCGATGTGAATCCACTTCACGACACATTCCCGTATCAAGGTATGCACGAGGATTCATCTTACCGGTGAGTATACCGATTATCATCTGTTTGACCGTATAAAGATGTGAGATACTCACTTATTTTGATTTGAAAACAAGCCCTATGTGATAGAATCACTTATTGATGAGGAACTTAATTTTCGATGCATGAGGGCACAGGAGCAAGTCCGTGAACAGGTCAGTACTTTCGTACAGCAGAGAGACGAACTTGACTCCCGGATAAATGTGATATTTTATCACTTATTTGTTTGGACATGTGATTGTTTATCACTTATTGAGGTGGAATGCAATATGTACACGTATGTATGGTATCATGGAAGATCTAGACTTGCGTCCCCGTTATTTTTCGGTAAAAGATACAACCATGATACCCAGATGATAAGCAGCATAAAGACCGAATATCTCAGAACCTCGGCAATCTATCAAACGAAATTTCGGTACCAAGACCATATGACAATGAATGGTTCCCACCTGACTTGAAGTCTGTTAGGTTTGTATCATCCTGCACACTTTAGTTTGATTGTGAGCCTACCGATACATCGTTAGTAGAGATACTTATCATTTGCTTAACATTTTTGACCATGTTGACCGACCACACCAGTGAATATCATCATCTTCCTTTTTCCAAGAAACTCATTTTTGGGTTTTCTAATTTTTTTTTTTTGAATTTTTGAGTTTTTCATTTTTTTTAAATTTTGAAATTTTCAAACGAAAAGGCAGAACATAAAGATATTATTTTGATTTTTTTTTTAATTTTTCAATGTTTTTGTATTTTCTTGAAATTTTCTCCCCCTAAAATGCTAAAAGGTTACGAAAATGAAAATCTTTTTGTATTTTTAGAGTTTTGAAAGAAAATATTTACAAAAACGATTAGCCAAAGAAGTTTACTCGGGTATCACCTTAATGCCATTCACCAAAAGTAGATAATCAAACCGTGATTTATCAAATGCTTTTGTAAAGAGGTCGGCACGTTGGTGATCGGTGGGGATATGAACGACATCGATCAATCTTTTGTCAAAACAATCACGTAGGAAGTGATATTTAATTTCGATGTGTTTGGTCTTGGAATGCTGCACAAGATTTCTAGTGATCTGTAAGGCAGCATTGTTATCGACAAAAATAGGAGTAGATAGGAATTCAAAACCGTAGTCGCGCATTTGTTGTTGTATCCACAAGACTTGGGAGCAACAACTGGAGGCAGCAATGTATTCTGCTTCACAAGTTGATGTAGCAACACACGTTTGCTTCTTGCACTGCCACGTAACTAGGCGATTTCCTAAGAATTGACATCCAGCTGTTGTTGATTTGCCATCAATTTTGCAACCACCGAAATCAGAATCACTGTATGCAGTCAAGTCAAAGCTATCATCCCTAGGCTACCAAAGACCGGTGTCTGGGCATCCCTTCAAATAGCGAAAAATCTTTTTAACAGCTGACATATGAGAGGCCTTCGGGTTGGCTTGATATCTTGCAAGCAGGCACGTTGGATACATGATGTCAGGCCTCGAAGCAGTGAGATACATGAGAGATCCGATCATGGCGCGATAGTATGAAGAGTTGATGTGTTCACCCTTCAAATCTGGAGTAATCCCGTGATTCTACGGAAGTGGGGTACCAATGGGCGTTGCATCTGACATCTGGAACCGGCTCAAGATGTCACCAACATATTTAGTCTGATGGATGAATATCCCAGACTCGGTTTGTTGAATTTGTAGGCCCAAAAAGAATGTCATCTCCCCCATAGCGCTTATCTCGAACTTTTCCTGCATAATACGTTCGAATTGCCTGCACAAAGAATCACTAGTAGAACCGAATATGATATCATCAACGTATACATGTACCAATAGAAGATCTCCATCTTGTTCCTTGATAAAGAGAGTGCAATCAATAAGACCTCGTCGAAATCCATTCTCCAGAAGATAGTTGGATAAGGTTGCGTACCAAGCTCTAGGTGGTTGATGTAAACCATAGAGAGCTTTGTTGAGCAACCAGAACCGATCGGGGTGAATTGGATCTTCCAAACCTGGAGGCTGTTCGACGTACACCTCTTCTTGAACTATCCCATGAAGAAAAGAACTTTCGACATCCATCTGGTAGACTTTGAATCCTTTAAAAGAAGCATAAGCAAGAAAGATCCGAATAGCTTCCAGACGTGCAACTGGTGCATAAACTTCATTGTAGTCAATCCCCTCAATCTGGCGAAAACCTTGAACCACCAGTCTCGCCTTGTTACGAATAACTACTCCACGATCGTCCTTCTTGCATTTAAAAACCCAGCGAGTGCCAATTTTCTTGTAATTCTCCGGCCGTTCAACAAGCTTCCAAACACCAAGCTTTTGAAATTGCTGCAATTCGTCCTGCATGGCTTCAACCCAAGCATTATCCTTTAAGGCTTCTTTCCAAGATTTCGGTTCTTCTTGTGAAACGTAACACGCAAAGGACCAATCATTTTGAAGACCAGATTCTCTGATGGCTGAATATAAACCAGCATTCTGGTTATTTCTCAGCTGATTACGCATCTGCACACCGCGATGGACATCTCCTATAATATTCTGCTGAGGATGGGTATGGTGAATCCTCCATTTCAGGATTTTCAGGAACACGAGCATTGATACCTAGATTGTTAAGATTAAGATCCACAACCAATTCCACACCTGGAATATGCGTAGAAGTGGATGCATTCCCTTCAGCAGTATCTACATTCTGCACATGAGGAGTTTCCAAAGAAGCACCTTGAACAGGAGCAACTGGAGCTGAAGATCCTTCTGCCGCATCATGATATTCATCATCTTCCGATGACTCATTGTAATCAGTAGCATCTTCAAATACCTCATTTTGTACCGTATTGTTAACCGAAGAAGAACCTTGAGGGTTAACGATAACAGGTCTAACCAATGGCGAGTCAGCAGCGTTGTCACTGTCAAATAACATTCTAGCAGCTACAGATTCTTCGTCAAAGGTTGGCAGATTAAAGGAGTCAAACAGTCCATCGTAATCGAACATCCAAGGATCACCCGGAGCTCTAACAGGACTTGTGTACCTTTGAACCCTTACTTCACTCCATAGTTCAATCTTTTTGGTTGCCAGATTCCATACACGAAAATTTGGAGTTGCATATCCAAGGAAGAAACCATCAATAGATTCGCGCCAAACTTTCCATCTGGCTCAATCATAGTACATGGAGCGCCAAACGGTTCTAAGTAAGAAAGATCCAGTTTCCTTTTATGTAGAAGTTCGAAACAAGTTTTGCCATGTCTCTTAACTGTAAGAACTCGGTTTAATGTGTAGCACGCAGTCGACACAGCCTCCCCCCAGAATTGAACAGGGAATTCCGACTCTACCAACATTGTTCTTGCAGTTTCAATTATCGTCCGATTCTTCCTCTCAGCGACACCGTTTTGTTTCGTTGTGGAGTGTAGCGAGAACTGTATTCATGCAGAATCCCCTTAGAAGTACAGAACCCATCCATCACATGATTCTTGAACTCTGTTCCATTGTCGCTTCTGATCCTCTTAACTTTCAATGTGTAGAGATTCTCCAACATTGTAAGAAGATCTTTGAGGATGCCAGGAGTATCACTCTTGTGTGCCATAAAAGATACCCAAGAAAATCTAGAATAATCATCAGTAACCACTAGACAGTAAGCATCCCCGAAAGTTGTCTTGTGTTTCATAGGTCCAAAAAGGTCCATATGAAGACGTTCTAGAGGCATGCTAACAGTGTTGATTTTCTTCAAAGGGTGAGACTTCTTTGTTTGCTTCCCTTTCTGGCACGAAACACAGATATCTTGTAAATGAAAACTTCTCACAGGCACACCGTTCACAAGATTGTTTTTCACCAAATGGTTCATCTTCCTCAAGTGAATGTGCCCCATTCTTCTGTGCCAAGATATAGACTCCTTTTCTGTGGCTTTAGAGACAAAACAAGTGACTTGTGCAGATGTTGTAATCGCCTGGCTCATATCAAGAATATAGAGATCATTAACTCTTGGAGCCGATAAGAGAATCCATTCTTTAGGAATCTTGAAACCAGGTTTAAGCACATAACAACCGGCATCATCAAAATGCACGGTGAACTTTTTATCGCAGATTTGCGACACACTGAGAAGATTATGATCAATTTGACGAACATAATTGATCTTATCGAAACACACAATACCATTGGAGATACTTCCCTCTCCAGTGATGTATCCGCCTTTGTCTCCCGCAAATGCGACATAGCCTCCTCTAATATTTCTCACATCATATAGAAGCCGTAAGTCGCCTGTCATGTGCCTGGATGCTCCACTATCAACAATCCAATGACTATTAATAGTTCCTCCTGGAACATCCTGCACATATCATTGAAAGATCAGTTGAGGATGGGGACCCGAGCCTTAGTGGTCTTGGGTCGTCCCTGAGCATCACGAAAAGTGATCTCAATTTCTTGATGATTCTCAAAACCAGCAGCTCCCCCTGAACTATCACCCGTCTTAGGTTTCCAAGTTTGTTTTTGTTTACCAGATTGAGTGTTGTAAACAGATTTTGAAGCTTCTTGTTTTAATGGTTGTGAAACACTTGGTTCCCTTTTACTATTTTGACTTCAGATTTTAAAGCCTTTTCAACAGCTTTGATGTTCTTACGTCGTTGTTTCGTTTCTTGTTCTTTAACAGTTCGTTTATCATGTTTTGGTGAAACTGGACGATGTTGAGGGTGAACCTTTTCAGGTGGTGCTTTCTCAACAAATTTATCTTTTGGAGTGTTTGTGCAATTCTTAATGATATGCCCAAACTCCCCACATTTAAAACATGTTCTCCTTTCCACAAACATAGGAGAATTTGATTGACCAACAGATGTCGAACCCGTAGAACCTGAGGTACTTGCTTTCTCATCACACCAGTTTGTATGTTGAGTGTAATTATTTTCACTGTTACGTTTTAAAATCGTGACTTGTTGTACAAAATCGGTGTTTGATTTGTTTTCAAAAGTCTCAATTTTATCCGTACCCTTTGATGCTACGAATTTGACATCTTTTGCTTTCTTTTGATAACGAGCTCCTTTTGTTTCAGATATCGATTGAGAAATGTTAGGCTTTTGAGCTCGCCTTTCTGGTTGTTTACCCTTAGAAGCAATAGGTTGTTGCTTTGTTGGTGGTTTTTGATTTCCAAATTGTTTTCTAAACTCAGCCTTAGGAACTAGATCACATTGAGTTACAACGACTCCTGGAAGTGTTTTTCCCAAAAACTTGTTTGTGTTATCTTCAAAAACTTTATCAATCGAAGATGGATTGAAATTTTTAATTGGAAAATCGTGATCTGAATAGATTCTGGAATCACCAACCAAAGTGTACAACACATTACTGCTCTTACTGCTCTTAATCACTTGTTTGACCATAGGTTGAACAGCAGGAGTATCAGGATTACAAAGAATATGATTTTCAAGTGGAATTTCTTCTACTTTCATCTTGTTAAGTGATTTATCTTGATCACTAATATCTGATTCTGATTCATCATCTGACGACTCATAGTCCTCAATGATTGGAGGACTTTGTTTCGTAGATGTTGAGGTTTCTGAGATGATGTGTTTGAAGAACTGTCTGGTTTGAACCCTAGGCCAGTAGAAAATTCCTCATAATCAAGAGGCACACTGGGTTCATACCATGGCATATCCTCTTCATCAGGCATTTTGGTATAGTTGTGTCTCAAAGGGGGCGGACATTTCTCATACCCTACGCCTTTCTTGTTTCCTTTCAGTTGTTGAACATCAATGATGTGATCAAGCACAAATCGGGAGTTAGAATAACTCTCCAATTTTTGCTTGATAGCATCATGCTCGCATTTGGCTATGGCTAGTTCCTTTTTGGTTTCCTCAACAATGTTTATGTAATCGTTTATGCTAACTTGTTTATGATAAACCACTTTGTTAACTTCGGAAACGCTTTTCTTTAGAGTTTCAGTTATAGATTTAAATTCCTTTTCGTTTCGAACTATAGCCATATTAGCCTCCTTGCACTTAGACAGTTCAATAACCAAACTTTGATTATGACTATGAAGCTTTTCGGATTCAAGCTTCATATCTGCACAAGATTTACAAACACTAGGAGTAGGAGTTTCAGAATTTACCTGACTCGTAGAGGCTGAGACACTTGCCATAAAGGCAGTATGAAAAGAAAAAGATCCATCTTCAAAGAAGAACTTCTCTATTTCCTTAGATGCTACAGCAGCCTTCTTGATCAGATCTGATTTCTGACATTTCAACTCCTCAGCTTCATTTAACAAGTCTTCAACATCAGAACTTGCTTCTTCCTTCACATCAGAATCAGAGTGATCATCTCCCGAAACAGATCTTTCTTCATCAGAACTCCCGGTATAACCCGAACTGTCGTCACTTTCAGAAAATTCCTCCTTATGAACGTGCTTGATGTGATTGATGATCTTTGCATAACATGTTGTTCCTCCTCCTTGATCACCTTCCCCAAACTGTACAGACTAGTCACACCCTTCGTCAGCTTGAACGGTCAATGGTGGATTGGGACTAGATGGTCCAGACTGGTTCTGATTGTTATTCACTGCTACAATCCTCCTTTCACGATTCTCTTGATGGGCATTGACATTTGAAGTACTGGTCTGGTTTCTGAATGGGTTATGATTACCTTGTTTGGTTGGTCGGGTGCACTCACGTTTGAAGTGTCCTTTATCGCCACAATTGAAACATGTGACTGCATTTATATCAAACCCGTACTTCGTATCCTTTTTGCCTTCCAACGAAGTTCTTCCAGTTCGAGCCATGAAGTCCTTTGCCCTTCTAACTGCACTTGCAAATGCCCATTTAATATCCATTAACTCCATTTCATCCCTGTCGATCTGTTGATAATCTTCATTGGTCATATTGATGTTTCCAATTTGACCTGCGACCAACCCGCAGTAAGCACTGACCATTGTATTAATGAGTTCCATATGCTCCTTTGCTACTTCAATGCTAACTTGTGAGAGGTTTGAAGTATCGACTCTGACCGTGTTAGGGTTTAGGGGTGGAGGATTGTTGGTATAATGAGCTTGTTGTTGTGGTTGTGCTTGAGGTGTGGGTATTGACTGTGAAAGATAGGCACTTTGATCGAACTGTGGTTGAGCAGTGGTAACTTGAGGTGTAGGATTGGATTGTGAAAGATAAGCACTTTGATCCCACTATGGTTGTGGTTGAGCTTGATTGAACTGTGGAAACGGAGAAGAGTTTGTAATGGATACAAACGCCGTTTGAAGCTTCGGTTGCTGAACGGAACTAGAACTGGCTGAAGGACCAAAACCAGGCAAATACATTTCTGTATTTTGAGGAGGTGCAGCTGCAATTCTTTTAGCCTTCCGAATTTCTTCTTCGTTCTTGTGCTCCAACTTCTGAATGAATTCATAGAGACTGGCATTGGCTGCATCCAGTGCACCCGTATGTTTCAGAAGCTCAATGAATGGACTCCACTTAGGAGGTAGAGCATCAGCAAACCGAGCAATTATTTCCTGATGGGTAGCATTAACATTGTAGGAACTCATTTCACTAATCAAATGATAGAAACGAGAAGTCATATCATTTAGGGTTTCATTTTCCAAGAACTGAAATGATTCAAACTCTTTCTTTAACAAATCATGGCGAGTCTTGCTAGAAGCTGCATTCCCTTCTCCTCTCGCTACCAATGCATTCCATAAGCTTTCCGTGGTCTTACAATATCCAAATTGATGATAGATTTCTTTGTGAAGCGCTTGTGTAAGAATAGCAAACGCCTTTTTCTCCAAGTCATAGGCTTTCTTAACATCTTCAAGCATATTAGCATAACCTGCTGAAGTTGATGCTACTACTTCGAGGGCAGGGTTGGCTGCATTAATGAAACACGTCCAAAGTTCGGTGCTTTGCCCTTGAACATAGGTATGGAAACGTCCCTTCCATGATGGATAATCATTCATGTGATTTAACTTGGGCGGGCGATTGTTGCTACCCGTCTCACTCTCGCTCAGCAATAGATTTTGAATGCTTTGGTTTTGATTTGATACCAAGGCCATAGATGTCTGATTTGAACTTTGACCTGGTCGTGGGTCCGTACTCCAGTCCCACGGACTTGTGCAACTCATCTTCAATGTGTACAAGAAGAATACCTGATCAAATACTTGAAAACACAATGTTATGATAGTTTTGCAAACCTTCTGTTTAAAAATGATATCCCACACGACGAAACACTTCCCACGAAACAGAGGGTGTTTCGTCGAAGACTCTTTTGACGAAACGCTTTCGTTTCGTCGAATATGCTTTTGGCGAAACACTTTCGTTTCGTCGCAGATTGTTATCGGCGAAACGCTTTTGTTTCGTCGATTGTTTGATTCATCGTGGTCTGTTTGGTTGAAAAAGGTAACCAGAGAGTTGGTGAGGTAGGTCAAATCTTATCCCCAAGCTGTCAACTCACACGACTTTTCTCACTTTAACCCATGCTAAAGCTACCAACCAAGGTATGGTAACAATATTTTAATGGTTTCTTTAATTCTTTTCAGTTATGAATTTTTCGGTCACCGATAACTTTTCCGAAACATGAAAATGCACAAGACTTTCAATAAAAACCCGGTTTATCACACAAACAAACAATCTAACGGGGTTTTTGATAAAACTCTTTAGCACACAACAATGTTTGAACAAATTCTTGAAGAACTTTTCCGGAGAATATGAGTTTTCAAGAACACCTTTTTGAAAAACACACACAAACACTTGATAAAAACCGAACTATGTTTGATTTTAAACAAGGATAAGAGCCTTTAGCTCTGATACCACTTGTAGGTCCCGAAATCGGAGGATCGATTTACACAACCAAATCCTTGTTTATAACAAACAACGTCACGTGTGCGGAATCCACGTAACTAAGCCAAATCAAACATAGAACACAGTAAGAACAAAGGTTTAACCAAAGAAACACAATCGTTTGATTAAACTGGATGAGAATGCAAACTGATACAAACACAGTCTAGACAAAGTAACTTTCAGGGTATTCTCTCATCTCTATGTTGTAAATGAGACAGATTGTGCCTTTATATAGCAGCTGGGCCAAAGAGTTTGACGAAACACTAAGTGGGCCGACGAAACACAACTGGCCCACAACACCAGCCCATCAGACGACGAAACACATCTGTTTCATCGCTGATCATGACAAAACAGAAACAACAGACCAAAGTCTGTTTCGTCGACAAGTGTTCGACGAAATACATGTGTTTGGTCGAAGGCTGCAAATTGTTAACTGTTTGCTGCAAACAGACAGCAAACAGCAGGCACAAATAAGCACATATATTTGACAGAAATACCCTTAACATGCAACATGCATTGTTCAAAGACTATTACATAACACACGAGACAAATAAGTCGGACACAAGCGGATAGGAGGATATCCGACTTGGTCGACTGCGAATACATACTCGATAAACGATAAAAGACCGTACAAAATACATCATAAAATTACAAGACTAGTGACAGACACAAAAATGCATCAACATAAACACGTATCCTTGTACCTGGTTTGTAAATATCAGTCTTTACAACCAAAAATTACCAAGCATTTATTGCAACAAATCAGAAAATAATAACAACGTAAGATAAAGAACCTGGATTCATAGTACTCATAAAACTAAGACAAATTACTTAGATTTTTGAATCATTTAGAACAATTTTTACCAGTTTTCTTCTTAGCTTAACAGCTCAATATAGCACACTTGTAGACAAAGTTATTACAACTTTTCCGTCGCCACTGCAGTGGCCCTACATTAGGGACACGTGGATTTATCTCTATATATCTATCCCTGGTAACTCTAGGGCCACAAATATGATGACGACACGATCCCCACATCCTCTAAATGTGATACCCCAACTGTCCATATTGTGTGCTATTTCAGGCAACCTTCCAATAACCACCCATTCTTTATTCTTCTTGCTGTACATGATCTTCAGTTCCTTTGATGCACAATCAGCAGCATATAATTCGTTGCATGCCAGAGCAAGCAGAGGCGGAGCCATTGTAAGCCCGCCATCACCAGGAGACATGTTGGGAATTTAAGTCCACTTTTGGGCATCCACATCATACTCTTCTCCACACGTCAATGCATTTGTATCATGACTGCCAATCCCTCCTATTACATAAAACTTACCATCCATAAACACTCCAGAACTCAATTTCCATGGCTTAATCAGACTAGGAAGAGTCTTCCAAGTCCCTATCTCACTTTGGTAACTCTCTACCGCATGCATGACCTTTCCACTTCAATCCATGCCACCTGCAAAGATTGCAATATTCTTAAAACTAGCTGACATAAGCATCCATCTGGGTTCATTCATTGACAGCCCTTGTGACCATGAATTTGTTGGTAAACTGTATATTGGAATATTAAACTTAATTTCATTATTTTATTATGTATTAAGTGTAATTAGGATAATTAAAGTTAGTATTATGTATGTATGTAACGATATGAACGAACGGAAATGTTGGTTGGTTGACACCGTTTCAAATGACCGCCAAATTAACCGCCAAACATTCCCCCATATATATGTATTTACCGGCAGTTTGTTCGGTACCAAGATATTCAAGTTTAATATCCATTTACCAAGAGTTCGTTACTCTCTGTACAAACACGTACAGAGTCACAAACACACACACGAACACGAATACGAGGATGATGATGATATCGGCTTCCGCTAACATAGTGGTATCAGAGCCACGGTGGGAGATTGATGAAGATCGATCGATATTATACGATTTCGGGCACATCCGGATGAAGAACAAAAACAGAGGATACGGAGACGAAGACGAATTCAACCCCGATCGCACAACTCTGCGATCACAAATGTTCACAAGAATGAAGCGAGATATTCTAATGAAATTAGAAATCGAAATCGAGTTACTGGAACGAGAGACGGAAGAAAGACAAGAAGATACAACGGAAATAGAAATGGGAGATTTCAATTCTCACGGTGATGTAAACAAGGAAGATCACGGTAATGAAGGTATGAAAGGACAGGAGATGTTTAATGTTCATAAGAACAGAGAAAAGGAACGAGAACGGGAATGGTTGGAAATCGGAAAATTACAATCAGAATTACACGTTCCCGGGGAGAGACGAATGATAAAGAGGAACGAACGATGAAGGAAGGATCTTACGAAGAAGCGATGTTACTATTGTCATGATATGGGACACTTAATTGCCTTCTGCAAATTAAAAGAACATGACAAGGCAACCCAGTTACTCAGGGATGTCATCAACACCGGAATTCAACGAACGAGGGCAGAGTACGACGTCGCCGGCATAGAACATGGATTATGGGCAGATATATGGCATGAATGTTGTCACCGGATTAACAAGAGAAGAGGAGTTAGGAGAAAGCAAAAGAAGAAGAATAGTGATCGATGGAGGCCCTGTACATGAAGAACAAACTGTGGATGAGGCCAACAAAAGTGTTCTCAAGCACTCTCTAAAACTGAATTAAGTTTAGGGGAGTGTATTGGAATATTAAACTTAATTTCATTATTTTATTATGTATAAAGTGTAATTAGGATAATTAAAGTTAGTATTATGTATGTATGTAACGATATGAACGAACGGAAATGTTGGTTGGTTGACAGTGTTTCAAATGACCGCCAAATTAACCGCCAAACATTCCCGTATATATATGTATTTACCAGCAGTTTGTTCGGTACCAAGATATTCAAGTTTAATATCCATTTACCAAGAGTTCGTTACTCTCTGTACAAACACGTACAGAGTCACAAACACACACACGAACACGAATACGAGGATGACGATGATATCGGCTTCCGCTAACACTGTACTTGTAGATACCCGGACCTAATAGTCGTAGGTCGGTGCCAACTTCCATGTACTCTTTACCTCAGGGCCGGACCGATAGGCATAGCATTTTAGGCGAAGGCCTAGGGCCCCAAAAAATAGGGGCCTCCAATTTTTTTTCATATGTTACATGTGTATGTGTATTTGGCCCAAATGAACAAACACATAATAACCCAAACAAATACAATATCTACACCCAAAGGATTATTGGCCAAATCCTTTTTTCTGGAATCCATAAGTTACTAGGTCCATTTTTCTTGAACGCAATTCTGCATCCTCTGCCGATGGTGCAGTTGGGGGAGAAACCATGGGTAATAATCGATTGTTGCCGATGGTGTGATTTGCGATTGATCACTAACAATAAATAAAATTTGTGATTTGATGTTTGCCATTTTACGACTTTATATTGTGTTTTGCTATTGCCTTTTGATATAATTTTAGGTCTAATTCTCACATGGGCCCGACTTTGTACTTTGCTTAAGGCCTTCAAAAACATTGGACCGGCCCTCCTTTACCTGAGAGCTTGAAGTCTATATCAGGATTCATCATGGGTAGATTCACCCATTTCTTGCCTATGGGATCAAAAGCTTCCCACTCCAATTGGTGACAAGAAAAGTAGATCCAATGTTCATGTAGATAAATGCTTCTTAGTCTATAGAGTTCACCACTCCTAATGAGCTTATGAAAACTTCAGTTTAGTAATGCTATACAAACATAGTTGTACCAAGGCAAACCAATGAGACTTTTAATAGAGAGGTCCCAACCAATGCCATGGAATAAAGAGTTCAAGTTAAAATCCTGATTGATGGTTTTCTAAAGGTGGAGTTGGGATTATAGATTTATGGGAACAATGCTAGATTATTATATCCATGCATGCTTTCCGGCATCATCTACAACTGGTGGGGCAATGGGAAGATCCTCATATGTTAATTGGATTTGGATTTCTTCACCATCATCCTGTTGCATAGATTTCTTGATGATTTTTCTATCTTGGTTAGTGTCTTCATCTTCCTTGTTTTCCAGTGGACGCTTTCCTTTTCGACCTAGATTCTACATGCTCAATATTATTATGGTCCTTGGTTTCATATTTCTTGGAAACAGTAAAATGTGGATCCACCAGCTAGTTTTCTTGATTCATACCCATAAGAAGATAACTCTAAGAACAAATTAAAATCTTATATACCTCATTTTCCTTGATCACCTCTACAAAATTACAGTCGTATAAAGCTCTATCAACATACATTTATTAAACAAACGTAGTTTGAGAACCTACAACATTTTAAGAAAAAGGCTAACGTAAATTGTATAATTACATGCATAAAGATAACACAACAATAATCTACACATATTTTGTTTTATCATTTATAGTAACTATTAGTGTTTGACTGTTGATCTCTACAAAATCATATTTCATATAATAGAAGCGATGTTCAAAAACTCCAATGTACTTGCAAAAGTTATATGAAAAACAGAATTCCAAAAAGCACAGACTAATGCTTTCAATTATTAATTTCCTTTCTCTACAATACAGAAGCTGATTGAGTTGATTGATTGTTATTAATTTAACGAGAATAGACAAAAAACAGTGTGTTGAAACTTGCAAGATCATGTATGTAAGGGCCCATGAAGAATCTCAGCCCACGAAGAACCAAGGTTCTTTGTTGATCACATCCACGAAAGACCATATGAAGCACGAAGAATGTTCTTCATGAAGATCACATTCCATGAAGAATGGTTCTTCGTGGAGGGCTACAAACAGCAAACATTCTGCAAACACTTGCTGAAACAGAACAGTTGGAGATTCAAATAAAAACAAACTGCAAGACTGTATAAACTAACAGCTACATTACATACATAACATGACAATGTCGTACCAAGTCAAGATAGGAGGATATCTTTACTTGGTCGACTCAACCAAAACATACAGATACGTAAAAAGAACAAGCGACTGACACAAAAACTGCACCAACAAACTCCCCCTTGGTTGTTGCTTGGTCTTCGATCTTAATGAGCTGCTTCCGACCATGAGCTTCCAGCATGAATCCTGCGATAGTAAAAAAAAAACAAGCGACGCGTTGAAAACGTAAAGCTTGACGTGTGTCATTGTCTTCATAGAATATGTCATGACGAAATAATCTGTCGATATCAGCAGCCGACATGTTGACTATCCACATCGGATCGATAATACGGAAGTTTTCTTTGTCATTCCTAAAGACGATAACTGCTTCATGCGTATCTGAATCATAACACCAAAGAGCCATGTTCGCGAGAATGTCTTGTTCCATTTGCATTAGCGGAATCTTTTCCAAAATTAGAAAAGGTAGCTTTTATTCTTTTATTCTTTTAGTCAACTCTGGTTACAGTAGTTTTTTTAAGTATAAGAAAGGATTGAATTTGGATATGAAAATATGATAGTTTAATATAATTATTTATTGTGGAAATAATAGATGAAAATAGACAAAAACAAATATAGAATTTAGAGAGAGAAAATGCGTATTTAGTTTTAAAGAGAAAAAGACATATAATGTTTAGACAGAGAAAAAATATATACCATTTAAAGAGATAAATAAAAGTGTAACAGTTGCCTTCAATTTAGCATTCTCTTATTTATCATGTGTCCATTATTTTATTTTTATTTTATACATCGACTTTTTTTAAGGAATAAATTACTTAATAGTAACCAAGTTTTTTCAAAAGTTCAAGCACGGTCACTCAAAGTTTTTTTTTTTATTACTCTAAATTCACTCAACTTTACAATGCTATATATTTTTTTATAAATGTTTGTTTATTTCTATACTAAGTAAAATACTAATGAAATATATATAAATCTCCGTTACTAATATGTGAAAAATATTTTTTTTCAGCTTGAAGTAGGAGATAATAGCCAAGTAGAAAAAGGATTCTCTCAAAAAAAAAAAAAAATTAATAGCAAAGGGGCATAAATAGATACAAGACCCAACATATTGGCCTATGTGCATTTTGAAAGATCCACGATCAAATTTTGATTGTCGATAAATGTCACGTACTATTTGCTTTGCAAATCGTCATATTTGCCCTGCAAATCAGACAATTTAGCACCTAAATCAACACAACTATCACACCTATCAGATTTTGGTTCATTAACACATACCTGACTTGACGAACCGCCAACATTAGCCATGAAGGCTGAGTGATGAGAAGAAGAAGAAGAATAAGCAGCTTGACCCACCAAAATTTATCTTCTACCATTCAATTCTTTAGTTTCACCCAAAAACTTCTCAACATCTGCATCAATGGTCTCACGTGACACTTCATCCATACCATCTTCACCTGAACTTGAGCTTTCTTCATCCGAACTTCTACTATAACCAGAACTGTCTTCATCTTCTGAAGATTCTCCAACACATGCGTGTTTTAGATCCTTGATAACCTCAGCAAAACAAGTTGTTCCACCATGATCACCGTTACCGAGTTGAATCGACCAGTCACAACCTTCATCAACTTGTACCACAAGAGCTCGATTGTTGTTTGATGGTCCTGCTTGATGTGCATTGTTCACATGCATAAGGCACGCTCATTATTTTCTGGCTTGATTCTGATTCGATTGATTGTCTTGATTTCTGAAAGGATTCTGCTTCCCATGCTGAGTTGGCTTAGTACATTCCCGTTTGAAGTGACATCGTTCACCACAGTTGAAACACTTGACCGCTTGCTTATCGAACCCATACTTGGTGTCCTTCTTGCTTTTCAAGTTGGTTCTACTGGTTCTTTCCATGTAGTCTTTTGCCTGTCTTACAGCAATAGCAAATGCCCACTTGATATCCACCAAATCCATTTCAACCTTATTTATTTGCTGATAATATTCCTGAGATAAATTGATAAATTGATGTTTCCAATTTGCCCCGCTACTAACCCACAGTACGTGCTCACCAAAGTGTTCAACAGCTCCATGTGTTCTTTTGCCACCTCGACACTCACTTCTGAGAAACTAGAAGTGTCTAGCTGAATTGTGCTTGGATTAGTTAATTGCCCAGCATTGACTGTTGATGAAGTGTTTCCATAACAAGCTTGTTGTTGACCATTGTAGTTTGGATTAGGAAATGATGGTACTCCAGTAGACCGATAGTTTTGCTCTAAGGCAGCAGGTTGTGGTGTTCCAAACAGATTGGTGTTTGAGACAAAAGTCGTTTGTAGCTGAGCATGTTGAGTAGGTCTTGCAACAGTGCTAGTACTTCCACAATTTCCATAATATATCTCAGGATTTTGAGGCACCGGAACTCTTTTTGCCTTCCTGATTTCTTCTTGATTTTTGTTCTCCAACAGCTGAATGAAATCATAGATGTTGTTGGTTGTAGCCAAAGTGCCGTTATACTTTAAAATATCCAAGAATCCGTTCCATTGAAGTGGCAATGCATAGACAAACTTTGTAACAACCACTTCTGGAGTTAATGTTACCCCATAACTACCCAACTCACTCAGCAGATGATAAAATCGACTTGTCATATCTCCCAGCACTCCTTTTCCATACACATGAATCCGTGGAATTCCTTTTTGAGCAAATCATGTCTCAGTTTGCGTGACACCGCATTTCCTTAACCTCGCACCTTTAACGCATCCCATAAACCCTTTGTCGTTTTGAAGCTCACAAACTGAAGATAAATATCTTTGTTTAAGGCTTGAGTTAGAATTGAGAACGCTTTCTTTTCTAAATCCTATGCCTTCTTCTCATCGGCAGTAACATCCGCAAATGACGTGGGACTTGAACTAGCTTCTTCAAGTGCTTGATCAAATTCGGATGTAAAACACAACCACAACTCTGTGTTTTGCCCAAGAATGTACATATGAAACCTATCCTACCATCCGTGATACTCGTTCGTATGCATGAGCTTTGGTGGACGATTGTTACTTCTGATTTCATTATCGCCCAAAAGAAGACTTTGAATACTTTGATTCTGATTTTCAACAAACGCCCATTGATTTACCGTAATCATACCCGCTTGTGTTGGAATGGATGAGGACGAGGGTGTGGGTGACTGAGCCCATGAAGGTGATAAACCCTTTTGCGTATACGTGTTATCTGTGTTCGCGTAAGGAGTTCAACCCCAAAGGTGTGTACTCATAGTTGATTGAAAAGAACCAACTTAAAACCAAACGGTGAACCTTCTATGAAAGAAATAATATCCATGAAATATAACAACCCACGAATAACTTTCCCAGCCCAAGTTTTAAAGCCCACGAAACAATCTGGCCCACGAAGAATAATGGCCCAGACGAAGAATCACTATTTCGTGAAGTATATGTTTCGTGAAAAAGAATGATTGTTAAACCCAACCGACGAAGAATAAGCCCAACGAAGAATAAGCCCAACAAAAAATTGTTTCTCAACCCAATTTTTTGTTTCTCAGCCAACATACTAAAGCCCAAGAAACATGTATTTGGTGAGAATAACCCACGAAGAATGGATCAGAAGAAGCATTAGAATGTTTCGTGGT